>NW_027202456.1:0-228757 GCF_024711535.1 Dipodomys merriami | reverse complement strand
AGTGGTAGAATGCTAGCCTTGAGTCAAAGAGCGCAGGGAGAGCGCCCAGGATGAGTTCAAGCCTTATGACCAATAACACCACCACAAAAATGTCTAGCTGAAGATTTTGCTCCATGGTAGACATTGATAAATGATAAATCAAATAAATGATAAATCATATAATACAGCATGCAAGTGGGTATATATAGATGACAGTTTTTATATAGCTCTGTTGGCCAAGCATAAAATACTAAGTCTTTCCCAGAGGACAACCCATAGTTTATGGGCTTACAGCTCATTCTACTTGACAGGTCTTTGTAAGAAAAATAATGGGTTGGGCACTGGTGGTTTACACCTATAATTTTACCTACTGTAGAGACTGAGATCTGAGGATCTGGGTTTCAAGGCAGCCTTGACAGGCAAGTTCATGAGACTCTTCTTGACAATTAATCACCAGAAAACCACAAGTAGCCCCAAGTTTCAAAGTGGGACAGGGCTAGCCTTAAACAAGAAAAAAAAAAAAAAAAGAAAAAAGCTCAGAGATAGCACCCACATCCTGTGTCCTGATCCCAGGACTGGCAACAGCAACAGCATTAAAATGAGACACTCAAATAAAACTATATTCACACAGATGCAGAAGGCAGAGGCAGGAGGTTTAGGGAGTGAGGCCAACTTGGCCTGTATAGTGAGTTCCAGTCTAACCTGGGCTACATAGCAAGACTTAGTTAAAAAAAATCTCTCCTTCTCCCCCAAGAACAGTAATTTTACTCACAGAAGAATCTCAGGGAGCTGTTCCTCCATAACCCTACTTCATTTTCTCAATTATTGTCACCTACTACTTCTTTCTCTTTTAAAACTCTCCATAATTAGTTGCTGTCATTTATCATAGTTGGTTCATTCTTGAGGATTATTTACACATCCTAACATATACTTTTCCCCTATTATTGATTCTTTTAATTCCTTCCCTTCTTTCCTGGGTTTACCCCTTCTTTTTCTTTTCTAGTTCCTCCTTTTCTTTCCCTTCATTGCATTTTTCCTCCCTTTGTCTTGCCCTCCCTTCCTTTTTGAGATAGAATTGGGTGATGTAGCCTAAGCTGTACTGGAATTTATGATCTTCCTGCCTCAGCATTCTTTATTGACTGCCAAATTCTCAATGTGGTAGAATAATGGGCCCTTACCTTTCTCTTGTGCTCTTCTTTTTCCTGTCCCACTCAGTGACCCTTAGCCTTCGGGCGGTTCCAGACTATGCCAGGCACACCCAACCCTCTCTGAAACCATGTATCTTGAGCACAGACTCATTCAGACACTGGTTATGACAGAGCATAGATGAGGTGTAGATTGTCCCTTCATTTCAAGACCCATGAGCCATTAGCTGAACAGGTCCCCTTTAGGAACACACTCCAAAGTATGTCCCAGGTCAAAACTGCACCAACTGTAATAATCATCTGCACTTTCATTTTTCAGATGTGGCCAGATCTAGTTCGTGGTTCTAGTGAGCAGAATACGGTAAAAATGAGAGCTATCAGTTCTGAGATTGCCATATAAGTGGCTCCTACTCTCACAGTGAGATCTCTTTGTCTCTCTTTCACCCTTTGCTCTGGGTGAAACAATTGCATGTGTGAGCAGTATATGGAGAAGGCCCTAGGACAGGGAGCTGCAACTTCCAGTTGATGACTGGAGTACATGAGCAGGAAGCAGTCATGCCTGCAGATGACCCTAGCCCCAGTGGAAACTTTCACACTTGTCTCCTAAGCCCCTCACTCAGAACCCCCATGCTAAGCTTCTCTTGGATTCCTGACTCTCAGAAACTGAGTGAGAATAAATGCTTAGTGTTTGCAAGCATTTGTTACACAGGAATAGAGAACTGATGGTGTAGGTAGTAGTGTTACTGGAGTACAGAGTTGTTATGAGGAGTAACAGGTGTAATTCTTACTTCAAGTACAATGTATAGTAGGTCTCTAAAATGTTCTTACATTAAAGAGCATCTCTTCTCCACAAATGCCACTAAGGAATGGTTCTAGTGGTTTTCTGGAGTAAATTGTAGGAATGCAAGATCCAAGGATGGATGTGTCAGTGTCTTGTTGCTATTGTCACAAATGACTACCAATTTAGTGGCATAAAACAACCAGACAACAACATTTCCAAGTTCTGGAAATGACAAATTCAAAATGGATCCCACAGGGTTCTTATGGGCTCTCAGAGGAAATCAAGGTGTGCGAAGAGCAGTCTCCTTTTGGGAGGATATAAAGCAGAGCCTCTTCCAATGTCTACATAGTCTGCCCATATTCCTTGGCTCCTAGCAGCACCTCTCCAAACTCTGTTTCTGCTGTCACATCTCATTACCTGAGACATTCCTCTCTTAAATAAAAAAGACCCTGAGTAGCATATCATGAGGCCCACCGTAGATAATGTGATAAAGTTTCCTTTTAATATATTCACGTCCACCAAATCTCTTTTTTCCATGTTACTGAATCCCTGTAGAGTTCCAGGGATTATGAAATATTTTAAGGGACCAACACTGATCCTCATTATTCCTCCCACCAGGGAATACATTGCCACCTTGCCTTCAAATACTCTTCAGTGATCTCCAGGCTCCAAGATTCTATAAAAATCAGGCTCTGAAGCTGGGGGCTAGTTGCTCAAGCCTGTAATCCTTTTTTTTTTTTTTTTTTTTTTTTAGAATTATAACAAGCCTGTAATCCTGGCTACTCAGTATCCTGAGATCTGAGGATTGCAGCTTGAAGCCAGCCCTGGATGGAAGAAAAATTTGTAAATTAACCAGCAAAAAAGCCATTTAACAGCTGTGGCTCAAGTGATAGATTCGTTAGCCTTGATGATAAAGAAGAAGCTCAGGGACAGTGTTCAGGCCCTGAGTTTAATCCCCAGGACAAGCAGGGAATATAAAAATAATGATAATAATAATAAACAGGTTGTATGAGAGAAATTCTTCACACTTTAATAAGTGAAGACTTCAATTCTCACACATTCCACAACAGTTTAGGAAAACAAACAGTATTTCCTCCCTCTCCTGCTAACACCTTTATCCACATGAAAATGCCTGCTTTCTGTTTCAACTGGCTACAAAGTTGCTCACACAAAGAAAGGAGATATATTCAAAAAACTCAAGCTTGCATGTTGAAACTGACCTTTCACCGTTGCTCAATTAGGTTTCCTACCAGTAGATTGCTAGGGTTGTTAATTTGACAGGCTTGTTCTTAGGAAGAGGTTTGTGTGTATATGTGTGTGTGTTATGAATGTGTGTATGTTACCAATAAGGGGCCAGAGGTTCACACAGGGTATGGACCTGAGGCTCATAAGCATGTAGAGTATAGAAATGGCACCTTTGAGATCAGAGAGTGAGACAGAGCTCACAGGAAGTAGGGTAAGTACATCTGGGTCTCTCTACTCCCTTCCCCCCAGCTGAGTGTATTTGAGGCCATCTATGGTCCCATCACTATGTCAATATCCCCCTTTCTCCATAGTTTTCAACAGCATGACATATGGCCAGCACCAAACAACAAAAAAAAAGCTCAAGTGGTTGAGCTGTGGCTCAACGTGTGAAGCCTGCTTGTCTGTTGAAAAACAACAACCCTCAAGGAGAGACACCAGGCCTTTAAGAATAAGACATAAAACCTGCACTGAAAAAGTAAAACAACCAGCCTGTGTGGCCAGTGGACTTCTTTCTACTTCTGAATCACCATAAGTTTGCACTCAAGACCAGGTCTTGCCTGCCACAATCCGACATGCTGAGATTGTAAAGGGGTTTAAGACCTTATGTAAGACATTCCTTGTCTTAAAGAGGGAGCTCATTACTCATGCTCAGATGGAGTGACTTCTGCTCTGCCACTTTGTCACTTGCAGGGCTTGAAGTGAGGGCCTGACCATCCTATTCATTTTTAAGTTTTTTTTTTAAATTCAAGAATAGCAGAATCTACAATTTAAGCCAAAGCAGAAATTTTGACTTTTTAAAAATGTTAAAATTTTAGGAGCTAGTGCTAGGGTTTGGAATCATGGCCTGCAATTTGTACTAATTTTTTACCCCTCAAGGTTACTGGATTTACAGCTTTAGCCACAGGTGAAATTCTGCCTTTTTTATTTTTATGGTGCTGGCCCCAGGGCTTGAACTCACTTCCTGCCCACTATTTTTGTTTGTGATAAGACTCTGCTTTGTTCTTGCTATAACATGTTGCTCCCTTCTCAGCACAATTCTTTTTATGTATCCAAAGATGGAATATGAAGGATTGATTCCCCCCCTATTTTCCCAGGTGCATACAGATACCAGCAACCCACCAAAGATAAGTGCCGACTGCCTGACTCCAGCAGGACAATCACTCTAAGCCCAGCTGTGAGCATTCCACCACTGTGGGCCTACCCACCCCGCCTTTGACCTAGTGGCTATTTCATTAGCTGCCTCCTTGCTCAGACTTCATAAAACCTAGCTCCTGTCCCAGCTCTGACACACAGTCTCCAAGCCTGTGGGAAGGCTGTTCCTCGCTGCTCTATCTCAATTAATAGTCATTGCCCGTGGAAGATTGAGTCTGGTCTATTTCCATCCTTTCTCCTTCACTTCTTAACAGTTTAGTTGTTTTTCTTCCTCAAGGTTTGCAGCTCCTACAATTTGACATTTCCCCCCATGACTTTTTCTGTTTGTCTATTTTCTGGTCCTTAAGAAGAGATAAGAGTCCTATGGGAAGCCAAAGGCACTACACAGAAGCTTGAAGCCTGAGGATTGCTGTTCGAGGCCAGCTCGGGCAGGCAAGTCCATAAGACTCATCTCCAATTAACTACTAGGAGTAGTAGACTCCTAGCCAGAAGCAAAACACTCCAGTTCAAGTGCATGACTGGCACACATTCAAACAAGTCTCATGGACTTTCATGCTGGTGCTAGTTTCAAAACCTTTAATTGGCTCTTTTTCTTGCCTGCATTTTCATTTATTCTGGGTCTTTTGTTTGTTTCATTTTTTCAGTGCAGGATTCATATCTCATTCTTAAAGTCCTAGTGTCTCTCCTTGAGGGTTCTTGTTTTTAAACAGGCAAGCGGGCTTCACACGTTGAGCCACAGCTCAACCACTTGAGCTTTTTTTGTTGTTTGGTGCTGGTCATAGGGCTTGAATTCAGGGCCCAGTTAATATCCCTGAGATATTTTGCTCAAGGCTAGGCTCCACAAATCAGCTTTTGGCTTTTTTTCATTTCTTGGTGTTTAATAGGAGATATATCTTATATGAGGCCAGACACTACACAGGGGCCTGAAATCTGAGGATTGTGGTTAGAAGGGGTGGGAGGGGGAGACACTAAGTCTCTGTATGGGGCAATGTGTGGGACAGCTCAGGATGAACAGAAGAAGGGAGCTGCTGAGAGGTGGGCAAGACATGAATCGTGGGTATAAAGTACGGGGTCTGCCTAAAGCCATGCTCTAGTTGAAGCGACTTCTTTAGTCACTGAGAAGATGCACCCCTACCTGGGTTGCCATCTCGTCTTCTCACCAATCACAAATGCACAGGCAAACTTTGCCAATGTGCCTTCCAGACATTTTGATTCCTGGAAATGGCTCTGCTGATGGAAAGAGAAGCTTAAAGTTTGGTTTCACATTTCTGTTCCTCAAATTCAGCACTCTGCAAGTTGTGACTACTGCCAAATTCTTGTGAGGTTAAAACAGAAACCAGAGATAATCCCATACATATCATAGTGAAGGCCAGATCCTTTAACCTATGCAGTGGCCAAGTGAGGAGTTTCCAAGTGAGGAGAATTAGTGCAGAAGTGGATTCTTGTACCAAGGGTAGTCCTAGTAACCTAGTATTTTCTCTTTTACCAACAGGTATACTTACAGGCCTATGGTGGCACCAGAAATATTATTTTCTCTCAGGAATGTGTGTGTGTGTGTGTGTGTGTGTGTGTGTGTGTGTGTGTGTGTGTGTGTGTGTGTGTGTCACACATTGAATTTTAAAGTGTTGTACAGAGGGATTATCATTTCATAAGGCAGGAAATGAGAACATTTCTTTTAAGAAAATGTGAGAAATTATTTCGATCACAGGCCTAAAAAAGAACTTTAGTTCTATAGGTCTGAAGTTCAGGGAAGCTGGATGAACTATTTGGGGTACCATGAACTTACAAGACTGAGAGACAAAGTGGGTAAAGGGACAAAGTGGGTGAATTCTCTGTAAACCAGAGAATTTCAATACTTGTGACAAATTTCAGAGGATAGCGAGAGACAACCTAATTCTTCTGTTTATAAAAGGACAGTACAAAAGACAAGGAATCAAGGAATAAGCATTGTCAAAAGACAGGGCATAAGCCATCCTCCCTAAAAGCCTTTTGCTGAAAAGTAAAAGGATATTATCTGATCACAAAACTCACATCATGGGGAAAGACAGCATAGAAGGATGGAAAGGTGACTTTGATCATGATGCATTACATTCATAATCTACCTTGTGGAATTGAAACTCCTTTACACAACTACATAAAAATAAATAAACCCATAAACACACATTCTCGTGAGCCTGATACTGGTTGCTCACACCTATAATCTAGGTACTCAGGAGACTGAGATCTGAAGATTGAGGTTCAAAGCCTGCCTACGTCGACAAATCAAAGGGATGTATTAATTCTTATCAATCAGTAGAAAGCTAGAAATAGAGGTGTGGCTGCAGTGATAGAGCACCAGTATTGAGTGGGTATAGGGTAAGAAAGAGCACCAAGCTCTGAGTTCAAGCCCTAGTACTAACAATAACAACAACAACAAAACACACAAGGTGCTCTGACTTCAAGCCCCAATACTAACAACAAGGAAAAAACCCAAAAGCCCACTTATCTTCAAGAGTGGATTTTGCATCTCCCCACCAAAAGGTGTGCTTGGCCTTTGTCCCTTTGTGAAGAGTTGTTGTACGTCAGCCTAAGTGCCCATCAACAGATGAATGGATAAAAAAAGGTGCATGCTAATACAATGGAGTATTACTTCAGCCATAAATATGTATGAAATTATATGACATATGCAGGAAAATGAATTAAACTGGCTATCATCATGTTAAAGTAAGGCAGACAGAAAATATCACATATTTTTCTCCTATGTAGAATCTAGATTGATAAGTTCAATGAAAAGATAGGAACCTAATTGAGAGACCATTTTGTGGAGGAAGAATCAGATAAGTATGAAGTGGAGACAAGGGAAGGTGATGAGGGGACAATAGGATCAAAATGTTCTGTGTGTGTGTGTGTGTGTGTGTGTGTGTGTGTGTGTGTGTGTGTGTGTGTGTGTGTAGAAGTGTCATAATAAACCACATAATTTTGTACAACAACAGAAAAATATTGCATGAAGGAATATATGAGTATAGACATTCTATCTCC
Organism: Dipodomys merriami; assembly: GCF_024711535.1. NCBI lineage: Eukaryota > Metazoa > Chordata > Mammalia > Rodentia > Heteromyidae > Dipodomys > Dipodomys merriami. The sequence goes on along the minus strand of NW_027202456.1, from coordinate 221,437 downwards.
AGAAAAGAGATAATAAATGTAGCCAGGATACTGGTAGGAATGTATTTGTTCATGACAATGGAAATCAGCAGGGAAATGCCTCATGAAATGAAATTTTCCATACAATACAGCCATACGATGGCTACATACTAATAAGAACTTACCACAGAGCTATTTTTGTACTCACAACTATATTAGCATTGTACACAACAATCAAATCATGAATATAGCCTCAATGACCATCATCACAAGGATAAATAAACATAAAGATATTAAATACAGGGGCTGGGATAGTGGCTCAGTGGTAGAGCGCTTGCCTTGCATGCATGAGGCCCTAGATTCGATTCCTCAGTACCCGATAAGCAAAAAGAAAAAAGCCGGAAGTAGAGCTGTGGCTCAAGTGGTAGAGTGCTAGCTTTGAGCTGAAAAGCTGAGGGACAGCGCCCAGGCCCAGAGTCAGGCCCCACGACCAGATCCCCCCTTAAAGAAATATACTAAATACATTAGTATAACATACTTATAGACATTATATCAAATATTATATAGGCAACAGAGTATTACTTAGCCATAAACAGAGTAGAATTCTCTTCCTTTGCTAGAAAATAGATCGAATGAAAGGTTATCTTGTTAAATGAAATAATCTAGTCTCACAAAAGCAAATACTCTCTCACTATATAAATTAGAAAAAAAGAAAACAAAGGACAGTTTAAAAAGATCATGAAAGTAAAAAGAAGCATGGGAGCGTGGAACAGGGAGAGGGAAAGTGATAGGGTGAAGAGGAAGGGGTATAAATCAGAATAATGGATTAGATCAGCACTACTTACTAGACCCTATGGTGAAAATGAACAATACAACTTTTGAGTGGCAATGACAGAGCGAGGGAAGGGATAACAATCTTTAAAAACAAATACACTCTTTTTTTTGTCAGTTGTGGGGCTTGAACTCAGGGCTTGGCCACTGTCCCTGATCCTCTATGGCTCAAGGCTACTGTTCTACTACTTGAGCCATGATTCCTTTAAATTTTTGAGTGGATATTGGAGATAAGAGTCTTATAAGGACTTTTGTGCCTGGGCTGGCTTGGAATTATGATCCTAAGGCTGAGTAACTAGGATGCACCAGCACCCAGAGAGAAATGCACTCTTTTATATAACCCCTCTGTACATCATGTTCATGGTGACTCACCAGGTGCAGGTGACTCACACCTATAATCCTACCTACTCAGGAGGCTGAGATCTGAGGATCAAGGTTTAAAGCCAGCCCTGGCAGGAAAGTCCATGAGATACTTATCTCTAATTAACCACCAGAAATCCAGAGCGGTGCTATGGCTCAAGTTGTAGACCCATTTACCTTGAGCTGAAGAGCTCAGGGACAGTGCTCAGACCCAGACATCAAGCCCCATGACCAAAAATAAATACTAATCAAATAAATAATCAAATAAATAAAGCACAAAAAGGAGAATAATAGAGTGACAAAGAGGAGAGACAGAGAAAATGACAGGGTTAGAGACTGACTCAAGACCAGATGGAGAGGGAGAGGAAATGGAAGCAGGAGGTGAGGGGAAGAAGGGAAGGGGAAGTGCAGTAGGAGATGGTATGTGGTGGAAGAAGAGGATGGAAGAGAGATGGTAAAGCAAGAAACAATGGGAAAAGGGAAGAGATGAAAGAGAAGGAGAAGGAACAGAAAGACGAGAAAAAAAGCACTGATAGCCAGCCCAGTACCAGCACATACTCAGAAAAACACACAAAAAGGAAAAAGGAAAAGAAAGAACACTGAGACATTATGAAAATCAACAATATTTCCATCCCCACCCAGCCTCTTCACTGAACACTGCTCCTTAAGGACTTCGGGATTCCTTAGCTTCCTCCGCAAATCTCTCCTTCTGTATCACTGCCATCTCTGTCTATCAGCAAGCTGCCCATCCTTTGCCCAATGTGGCCTACATTGCTTCCCTCACCAGAAACCCATCTCATTCTTTGATCTGAGCTCTTCTCCTCAAATACCCCTGAGCTGGGCCATTGATTTGACGAGAGCTGTAGCCCATCTCCTCGTGAATTCCTCCTCAGTTGGCTTTGCTAGCTCAGCCTCCTGACCCCAGTGCACACATAGCAAAGACCAGGTGTGCCCAACTCCTCCCCATCACACCCTTGTCTCCCAAGGGTAGCATCAGCCCTCAGCAGTACCTCTGTGTGGAAAGTCTGATGCCTGTGGATGAATCAGCAAAATAATCCTGGGGCAAAGGGTCATATTCAGTCTTACCAAATTTCTCTATGTCCTAGGAAGGGTCCATCCACAGGTACCATTGTAACTCCATGGTTTCTCAGGTGTCTTGCTTCCTTCCAAGGCTTCTCTCCTCTAGTTGAATGGAAGAAAAAATGTTTTATTTTGTATACTTTGTAATGTCAGACATCACCTTTGCAAGTTTAGAGTGTTCTAATATTTGAAACTCAGTTTTCTCCCCACTGTGGTTCCATGAGGACAAAAATCATGCCCTACTAGTCTTCCATGAGACCTATAGGCTTCCCCTGGGAACTGCCAGGGGAAAGGAAGCACCATGCCCAAAGCCTGGTGCTCTGGGAAGGGGGTGTCAGCTGAGGGCCTCTCTGGGGACTCACAGGATCTCTACTAAGATCAGACACCTCTCAGGGCTGACCCCCTAGCACTGTGAAAATGTAATTCTCTACCTGTCCATTCTCCACTTGCAGCCCAAACCAACACCCTTTCCTTCCCCAAACATTTGTAAGTTGTCCCTCACACAAGTACACAAATTCCTTTGTAAAAACAAAGAAACCAACTGAAGGCTGAAGGCTCATGTGTGTAACCCTAATTATTTCACATGCTGACACTGAGAAGATTTCAGATAAAGCCAGCTTGGGCAGACTCCATGTCCAACGCAGTAGAAATATCAGACCTAGAGGTGTGACTCCACTGGGAGAATACTAGAGAGAAACATTCCCATGGCCAAGAGAGAGAAACTGAGGGAGGGAGAGAGAGGGATGGAGAAAGAGAACTCAAATGAACAGAGAGAATAACAGAAAAATACATACATACACACATACATAAAGACAGAGAAACAGATTCAGGAGAAAGGAGCTCGTTAGAAGGAATGGAAAATGGAGAAAAAATGATTAGAAGGAGGAGAGTAGGGGAAGTCAAGGAATGTGGGCATAAGAGAGATGACAGACAGTAGAAGGAGGCTGCAAGGAAAGGACACAGAGGGAAAGGAGACAGAAAGAGAAAAGAACAAACTTCAAGCCTTACTTCCAGCACACTCCCAAATGCATACACATGATAAACTAAAAGAAAGACAATAAAAAGTATGGAAAAATAATGGACATAACAGTACTTCCCTCCCCACCCACCCTTCACTGAAAACTGATTGGTGAGGAGTTCTGGATTCCTTACATTCCTGCTCTCAGCTCTCCTGCAGCATCAGTATCAACCCTGTCTTGCACCAGGTACCCATTATTTGGCCTATTTTGGCCCTTATTTTTTCTCTCACCAGAAACCCATCTCATTCTTTTCGAAGAGTTCTGTTCCACAAATACCCCTGAGCATTTCCACTGATCCACCAGGAACCCCAACCCTCCTTCTTGATGTTAATCTCATCAGTCTGCTCTGCAGTCTCAGCCTCCTGACCCAGTGTACACATATAAAACACCAAGTGTGTCCAACCCCTCCCCATCACACACTTGTCACCCAAAGGCAGCATCACTCCTCAGCACTGCCTCTGTGTGCAAATCTAATGCCCTGGCTGACCTAATACAAATATCCTAGTAGTGAAGGCTCATATTCAATCTTACTGAATTTCTGTTCTTGTGGGAAGCCAGCCATCCTACGCAGGGTCCATCCACAGGTGTGATCTATCCACAACCCCAGTCCATCCAGCCCCATCCATCCACATGCACAGTAGATCACCATGCTTCCTCAGTTGAACTGTTCCTTGACCACCTCTACCTGAAAGGAAGGGAATGTATTTTAATTCAAACACTCGGTCATTCCAAAATTGAACTCTTGATTTCAGAATGTTCAAATATTAAAACTTGGCTAAGTTAGATCTTTGGTTCTGTAAGGGGAAGAACTGGGCTCTGAATTCCTCTATGTGGCTTAGTCTTTAACTGGGAACTGCCAGGGGAAAGGAAGAACCATGCCCAAAGCCTGCTGTTTTGGGAAATGGGGAGTCATCTGTGGGCCTCTCTGGGGACTCATAGAATCTCTACTAAGACTCTAACACCTTTCAATGCACTTGTACAGTGCACAAGTTAACCTTCCTTGTCCATTTACACCAACCCACCATCCTCTTCCTCCCAAAACGATTTGTAAGGTAACCCTCACACAGTGGTTCCTCAGAAAAGTACACAAATCCCTTTCATATGAGAGAACGAAACCTTTGCCGTACCAGACTAACAAAGCCCAATGCATTCTCTGATGCTGTAGGCTCTTGCCTGTGATCTTACCTATCCCACAAATTGCCACCTAGAAGACTGCATTTACAGCAAGTCTGGGAAAATTAAGTAGAGAAATGCAAACCTGGAAGTGTGACTCAAGCAGTGAATCAGACATGACCATGAAAACTGAAAGAAAAAGAAAAAAAGGGAGAAAGACAGAGAGGGAGAAGGGGAGAGATAAGGAACACCAGAGAGCAGGAAGAGAAGGTGAGGGAATGAGAAGAGGGCATGAGAAGAGGGAATGAGAATGAGGGCATGAGAAGAATAAGAAGAGGGACAGGGGAAATAGAGTAGGAGTAGTTATGGGGGGCATAAAAACAAGGTTAAGAGAGAGGGCAGAAGGGGGAAGGTGAGAAAAGTGGAGAGAGTACAGAGAAGGAAAGGAAACAGAGCATAAGAAAAAAGCATGGATGTACCAGCACACACTCACAAACACATATACACAACAAACAAAACTGAAAAAATAAAAGAAAATGGATTGAGAAATCATGGAAATCAATGGTAATTCTCTCCCACCCCACTTCTTCACTGAAGAATGGTCCATGTGGAATTCAGGATTCCTCAGCTCCTGTCATTTCTCCTTTACATTTAGTGTCCACCCTGTCATTTCTCATGTACCCATCTTTTCCCTCTTGTGGCACTCATTGAATTTTTCACCAGAATCCCATTTTGTTCTTTCATGGGAGATCTGCTCTCCCCAAAGAGCCCTGAGCAGTACCACTGATCCACCAGGAGCCCCAGCCCTCCTCTTGCTGCTAAACTCATTAGTCTCCTCTGCAGGTTCAGCCTCCTGACCTATTGTACACATAGAAAAGGCCAGATTTTCCCAACTCCTCCCCATCAAACACTTGTTACCCAAAGGCAACATCAGTCCTCAGCACTGCCTCTGTGTGCAATTCTAAATGCCCTAGGTGAACCAATACAAATATTGTAGTGTGAAGGCTCATATTCAATCTTAACAATTTTTTTTCTTGTGGGAAGGCAGTCATCCCATGCAGGGTCCATCCATGGGTGTGGTCCATCCACAACCAAAGTCCATCCAGGCTATGTCCTTCCATAGGCCCCAGTTTATCTCTATAATTCCTCAGGTCTCCTGTTCCTTGATCACCTCTAGCTGAAAAGAGGGGAGTATGTTTTAATCACTTTGTGATTCCAAAAAAGTCATCCTTCCCTGTCCATTTACACCAACCCATCACTGCCTTCCTTCCACAACCATTTGTAAGGTGAACCATACACAGTTGTCCCTCACATAAATACACAAATACCCTTTCAAAATAGAGAAACCAACCTTTGCCACACCAGATTAACAAAGTCAATTGCATTCCCTGATGCTGTAGGCTCTTGTCTGTAATCCTACCTATCTCCCAAGTTGACAACTTGAAGACTGCATTTACAGCAAGGCTGGGAAGATACCATCTTCAAGTAACTAGAGAAATGCAAGCCTGGAAGCGTGACTCAAACAGAAGAGAACCAGACATATCCATGAAAACTGAGAGAAGAAAGAGAAAGACAGAGAAGGAGAAAGGGAAAGAGGGAGAGATGTGTAGAGAGAGAAGGAGTGAGGGAGGGGGAGGGAAAGAGAGTGAGACAGATTTAAGAGCAGGAAGAGAGGGAGAGGAAATGGTAGAGGGTAGGAGAACAAGTAGAGGGACAGGAGAAGTAGAATAGGAGTAGGTATGGGAGGAATGAAAACAAGGGAAGGGAGATGGCGGGGCAAGGCAGGGGGAAGGTGAGAAAAGTGGAGAGAGGACAGAGAAGGGAAAGGAAACAGCATAAGAATAAAAGCACTGAGATGTAGCAGCACACACTCACAAACACATACACACAACAAACATACAAAAGGAAAAAATTAAAGCCATCTTACAAATCAACAGTAATTCCTTCCCACCCACCTTCTTCACTGAAGAACGGCCCATGTGGAATTCAGGATTCCTCAGCTCCCTTCTTAACCTGCCTCCTGTCACTTCTCCTTTACATTTAGTGTCCACCCAGTCATTTACCCTGTACGCATCTTTTCCCTCATGGAGCCCTTATTTGGTCTCTCACCAGAATCCCATTTTGCTATTTCAGGGGAGATATGCACTCGAATAGCCCTGAGCTGGACCACTGATCCAACAGGAGCTCCCGTCCACCTCCTGCTGAAAATCTCATCAGTTTTCTCTACAGGCTCAGCCTCCTCACATCAGTGCACACATAGCAAAAGCCAGGTGTGCCCAAATCCTCTCTATCACACACTTGTCACCCAAGGGCAGACAGCAGGAGCTTGCACCAAACCTTCTCTGTGGAAATCTCATGGCCCTGGCTAAACCAATACAAATAACCCAGTGCTGGAAGGACATATCCAATCTTACCGAATTTTCCCTCACGTCCAGATGCAGTCATCTCAGGCAGGGTCCATCCACAGGCACCACTATATCTTCATACTTCCTTAGGTCTCTTGCTCATTCACAGGTTTCTCCACCTCTTGCTGACAAGGAGGAAAAGTATTTAATTCATACATTTTTGTCATTCAGAATGGGCTCTGGATGTTCAGAATGTTCTCAGACTTGAAACTCTGTTCTCCTAGCAAGATGATTCGCTAAGGAAAAAAATTGGGCTCTGGTATTCTTCCATGAGGCCTAAAGACCTCAAATAAGAACTGATCAAAGCCTGGTGTTCTGGAGAAGGGGGTGTCAGTGGGAGGACTCTGCGGATGCATAGGTTCTCTACAAAACCTCTGACTTCTCTCTGTGCTGACATACTTGCACCATGCACGTTTTTTTCTCCCTGTCCATTCTGCCCCAAAATCCATCAACCCTTTCCTTCCCCTACCATTTTCAAGCTGTCTCTTACACCTTGATGGACAGCCCTCAGATAAGTACCTAAATCCCTTTTCTCAATCAGAGAAACAAACCTGTGCAACACCAGGTTAACGAGGTCAGAAGCATTGCTGCTGATGGTGGATCATGCCTGTAATCATAGTTCTCCCAGAAGCTGATGCTCAGAAGATCACAGTTAAAGCCATCCTGGGCATACTCCATTTTCAATTAAGAAGAAAAATGTTGGCTTGGACTCAAGTGACTCAAGTGGTAGAGCACCAGCTATGAACATGCAAACTCAAAGAGAAAGATATAGAGGGGTAGGAGAGAAAAAGATTTGAGGCAGAGGAAGAGAGAGGAAACAGAACAAGAGAAGAGGGAAAGGGGAAGAAGAGGAGAAGATGAATGACCTGGAGGGAAGTTAGCTGGAAAAGGGGAGAGAGACAGGCAATGGAAAGAAAAAAGAGACAGCAAAGGAGACAGAGAAAGAGAAAATCACTGAGTTCAAGTGCCAGTACCAGCACACACTCACAAACACATGCATACAACAAACAAAAAGAAAGTAAATAAAACAAAAGGACTGAGACAAGATGGAAATCAACATTACTTCCCTGCCCACCCTCCTCTTCACTGAAGATGGTTCCATCCAGAGTACAAGAGTCCTTAGCTTCCTCCTCTCAGCTCTCCTTCAGCATCAATGTCAACACTGTCTATCACCAAGATGCCTGCTATATGACCACTCTGGCCTCACTGCTTCTCTCACCAGAAACCCATCTCATTCTTTGAGAAGAGTTCTGTTCCCTAAATACCCCTGAGCGGCACCACTGGTCTACAAGGAGCCACAGCCTTCCTTCTGCAAATCTCATCATTATGCAGTGCAGGCTCAGCCCTCTGAGTCCAGTCCCCTCATAGCAAAGGCCTGCTGTGCCCAAGTCCTCCCCATCCCACATTGTCACCCAAGGGCAGCATGGGCCCTCAGCACTGACTCTCTGTGCAAATATAGTGCCCTGGCTGAACCAAAACAAACATCACAGTGATGAAGGCTCACATCCACTCTCACCGGATTTCTGTTCATGTGGGAAGGCAGTCAGCTCAGACAGGGTCCATCAACAGGCACCATTATATAGGCATGCTTTCTCAGGTCTCCTGTTCCTTCACCACCTCTAGGTGAAAGGAAGGGAATTTATTTTAATTCATTCACTTTGTGATTCCTAAAATGGAGATGTGACATTTAGAATAGTTGAATATTTGTGCTGGGAAGGTGGCTCAGTGGTAGAACGCTTGCCTTGCATGCATGAGGCCCTGGGTTCGATTCCTCAGCAAAAAGAAAAAAGCCGGAAGTGGTGCTGTGGCTCAAGTGGTGGAGCACTAGCCTTGAGCTGAAGAGCTGAGAGAAAGTGCCTAGGCCTGAGTTCAGGCCCCACGACCGGACCCCCCCCACAAAAAAAGAATAGTTGAATATTTGAACATCAGCTCCCCCAGCATGCCAGTTTCCTCAGCAGAAAAATTAGGGTCTACTCTTCCATGAGGCCTAGACACTTCCCCTTGGAACTGCCAGGGGAAAGGAAGCATCATGCCCACAACCTTGTGCTCTGGGGAAGCGGGTGTCAGCTGGGGGCCTCTCAGGAGACTCCCAGAATCTCTACCAAAATAGAACATTCAGCGCTGACCCTTTGTGCAGTGCACATGTCCCTTCCTCCCTGTCCATTTGCACACTATGCCACCACCCCCTTCCTTCCACAACCATTTGTAAGGTGTCCCTCACACAGCTGTCCCTTACATAAGTACACAAATCCCTTTCATAATAACTGAGAAAACAACCTCTGCTACACCAAACTAACAAAGTCTAATGTGTTTGCCTGATGCTGGAGGCTTTTGCCTGTAATCCTAGCTATCCCACAAGTTCACCTGTAAGATTACAGATACAGCAATTCTAGGAAATTCCATCTTCAATTAACTAGAGAAATGAAAGCCGGGAGGTATGACTCAAGTTGGTAGAGAACCAGCTATGACCATACAAACTGAAAGAGAGAAAGAGAGAGACAGAGAGAGGAGAGACAGAGAAACAAACATTGTCAGAGACTGATTCAAGAGCAGGAAGAGAGGGAGACCGAATGGAACAGGAAGATTTCAGGAGGAGGAAATAGGAAGAGAAGAGGAGAGAGAAGAATGAAAGGGGAAGAATACGAGGAATGTAAGAGGGAGAAAGAAAAGTAGGGAAGGTAGATGGAATGGGGTGGAGAGCTGAGAAGGGGAAGATAAGGAGAGAGAGTAAAGGAGACAGAGAGAAAAGCACTGAGTTCAAGTCCCAGAGCCAGTACAGGTGCACAGACACAAACACACAACAAACAAACATGGAGAGAAAAGAAAAAGCATTGAGAAATCAAGGAAATTCACAGTACTTCCCTCCCCACCCACCCTCTTCACTAAACACTGGTCCATGTGGAGTTCAGGATTCCTCAGTTCCTTTCCTGGCCATCCTCCTCTGAGTTGTAATACAGCATCAGTGTCAGTCCTGTCTTTCAATAAGGTGCCCATCCTTTACCCTCTTTTGGCCCTCCTTGGGCTGTCCTTTGGCCCCTCCTTTTGGCCCACCAGAATCCCATCTCATTCTTTGAGGGGAGATTTGCTTCCCAAATGGCCCTGAGCTGAATCTGATTTACCAGGAGCTCCAGCTCACTTCCTTCCACAAATGTCATGTGTGCTCTGCAGGTTCAGCCTATTGACTCAGAGCACAAATAGCAAAGGCCACGTGTGCCCAACTGCTCCCCATCACTCCCTTGTTAAACCCCCCCCCCCCCCCGGTAGCTGAGCCAACACATATAACGCAGTGGTCGAGGGCCACATCCAATCTTACCGAGTTTCTGCTCATGCTCAGAAACAGTCAGCCCAGCCAAGGTCCACCCACTAGCAAAGCCCACCCAGGCATCCATCCACAGGCACCACTGTATCTCCATACTTTCTCAGGAATCCTGCTCCTTCACAGGTTTCTTCACCTCTACCTTGAAGGAAGGGGTATCATTCTACTTCATATATTTTGCCAGTCTAACAGGAACTCTGGTTGTTCAGACTGTTCTCTTATTTGAAACACAGCTAACCCAACATTCTGGTTCCCCTTAAAGAAAATGGGGGCTCCTGGGGAGGGGGAGAAGTTGCAAATCAAACAACCTGTCTAGGTAATAGGGTCTCTTTGACTGTGAGCAAATAAACAAGTCTGAAATAAGGGATTCTTGGATGATGGTATTATGTTGGGATAATGATGAGGTTTAGATAGAAATCACACCCACAGAAAACTGCATTGAATAGGAGGAAAGTTGGGGCAGAAACCACTGACAGTGTATGGGGTGAATGGAGACAGGTCCCTCTCCATTCCCAGTGAAGATTTGCTCTTATGTTCCAACCCAGCCAGTGTACCTAGTGTGCTCAGGAGTTGTACCCTTTCACCTGAAGACTGCTGAAAGAGAAGCAGAGTCCAGGATGCCTCTTGCCCCTCAGATCCATGGGCTCCTATAGCATCAAGGGTCTCACTTTAAACCTAAATAAATGAACTAGAAAGTAAATAGGCAGACAAGCAACATACATAAAAGGTGAGATGATGACCTGCTGCAGCATTTGGGACAAAAGCATCTTTAGTGTTCAAGGGACAAATGTGAAAGGTTGTTCAATGAAGTGACAATACTCAAGTAAGGGATCGATGTGGAATTAGCCAGCTCAGAAAGTACAGGCAGCTTGAGATCACCTTTCAGCTTATCTTTTAGCATTGGAAAGCCAGTGCAGTGTCCTTTCTTGGGAAGGAATCCCAGCTGGAGAATCCCCTAGCACTTGTCACACAACCTGGCCATGCTGGCCAGAGACTTCTGCAGTGTGAACTTTCTGCATGACTCCTTCTCCTCCTGCAGCTCTTCAAATCCACACCTCTCAGATTTTCCACAACCCAGTTAGAGTCACCCTGAAAGTCTGAGTTTGGTGGTTTTCAATTGTGCTGTTTCAGAGTTCTGCACCACTTTCTCTGGGACAGCTTTACTTTCAATCTGTGGACATTACTTTGGGGCCTTCACACAGCAGCAGATTCTGCGAAATATGGTGACTATCCTGTTAGCCACCCTCCTCCAGCCCTGTCTAATATTCCACCTGGGGGCTGTGGCCTCCCCCTAAGGCTGCCCAGAGGGAAGGGCATTTTCCACTGAGTGTGAATGCTCCATTCTGTCAAGCAGCTAAAAGAATCCTGGCCCAACATTAAGCTGGAACTGTAGCTCTGCAGGGAGTAGAGAGGAAAGACAAGCAGACTGGCACTTCGGGTTTTATTGAGAGGTAACTGATCATCATCATTGTGTAACTGAAATTCTGAGGACAAGCTGAAGGCGTTATGTCCTGCAAAAAAGCTGGCTCTCCTTTGTGGAGGGAGAGTTGTGGTGGGATTGTCCTCAGGAGTTGTGCCAGATGGACTATCCAAAAGCATCAGTTTTGATTCCACAATTCTGGCATTCTCTTTTAAGTTTTCTTGGATGAGCAGGTAGGTGCCCATAGCTTCATTGAATTCTCTGTCCTGGATTGCCTTTTCAATGCCAGCTACATTGTACCCCATGTCACACATGACTCTGACAATGCGATCCAGCTTGCCAGGCAGTGGCTCATCAGGAAGCAGGCCAAATCCCACACCTAGAGCCAGCCATGGGTGTTCCATTATCTCCTCAATAGCAGGCCTCAGATTGAAGTCCACAGTCAGCAGTTTAGAAAGGAGATCTTGTCTCTTTGCAGATAGGTGAAGGGGAACAGTGTACTGGCCTCTAGGACTTGTAACCCTATGTCAGCCATATTACTCCCCTCAAATGGGAACTTTCTCATTGTCATCACATACAATAGCACGCCTAAGTCCCAAATGTCCACCTGGTACCCATCGAACATTTTGTGTAGGAACATTTGTGTAGGTCACCCTGTCACTCAGCCCAAATTCACTGACCTTGACATTGAGATTGGCATCCAATAGGATGTTGTTGGCCTTCAGGTCTAGGTGTGCAATTCCATTCTCATGAAGGTAGTCAACAGCACTCGTGATCTGTTTGAATAGCCTCCTGGCTTCAAACTCTAAAAGGTAGCTGGAGGAGGATTTTTTGATCCACCTCAAGAGATGACCCCGAGTGGCCAGCTCAGTGACAAGGTACACACAGTCTTCATTCTCCATCACCTGGAATAATCAGATGATGTGTGGGTGACGTACAGTTTTCACAAAGGCCACCTCATTTTCTATCTCATGGCTTTCCAGCTCTTTCTTTCAGAGAACTTTGACCACCACTGTGGTGTCTGTGAGGCGGTGATGGGCCAGATTGACATAGCCATAGCAGCCATAGTCGATGATCTCTGTCAAGTTGTACAGTGATCAACTCCTTCTTGGGGGAAGAGCTAAAGGAGACTTTGTTGTACATTACCATCTTTCAGCTGAGATGACAAGTGATCAAGCTTAACTATTACCTAAGATGATCTCAATGAAGTTGCCAACTAATAAATCTTACGAAAAGGTAAACTAACAAGTAAATACAACCCCCAGACTAGTAAATGAAATCCCCAAACCCAAACAAGACAAACACAACCCCCATACCCAAAGAAAGCAACCAAGTAGCTCTGACTTAGTCCAGCGGGTCACCAAGGAAAAGCTCCCAGTGCTGTAACTGACAGAGTTGGAGGGCAATTGCCTCTTATGTATCCTGCTGGGCATACCTCACAATGGCCTGTGACATCAGGAGGAACTGGACCAATCAGAAGTCAGGCCATTGACATCAGTGAGAAAATGGGCCAATCAGAGCCCAGGGCAAACCCACCGGCAGTTATGCACTTGGGCCAGGAGGATCATTGTCAAGGAATTCTGGGCCCATCCACAGATGCTTCTACTGCTACCATGGCAACCATGTGAGGACCACGAGGACATTGGCCAATGGCCCTTGTCCTACTTGGAGACTAGGCATTCTAGGATGGCCACGGTGGGGACATCTCTCAGTGGAGCCTATCCTTGGGCAGAAGTGAAAACACTGCCCTTTTCACTTAACATGGTCTATATCTAATTACAACCTACCCTGAGATTGGAGACTTTGTAATGACTCAACTCAGCTTCTAAATGAGAAGAGACCAGACACCCAGGATTAAATGATAGTTTTATCCAGATCTGTCATTCTCATTTCTGTTCCTAGTTTGTATGGTTTCCTGTGCTTCTTTGTAACTTTTTTTTCATGTTTTTTTTTCAATCTTTATTTGTCCCTCACAGGTCAGAAAAAAAGTAATTTGCTTTTATATCTTTAGTACAGTTGTGTCAAATTTTAATATAACTGTTCTAATAAAAACCATATATGAAATATAAGTATCTCAGAAGCAGACTCCGATTTTATGGACCTGAAGTTTATTCTACTTGAGAGGTCATTTATTCATACATATAAATATATGTATATATGTATACATACATACATACATATATATATGTATGTATGTATGTATATATATATATATATATATATAGGTCATGGAGCTTGAACTCTGGACCTGGGCGCTGTCCCTCAGTTCTTCAGCTATGGGTTAGCACACTACCACTTGAGCCACAGTGCCACTTGTAGTTTTTTGGTGGTTTATTGGAGATAAGTATCTAATGGACTTTCATGTCTGGACATTCTTTCAATTGCTATCCTCAAATCTCAGTCTCTTGAGTAGCTAGGATTGCAGGCATGACCTAGCACTGGCAAGATATCTCACAGGTTTTTTTTTTTTATTATGAAAATATTGTACAGAGTGGTTACAATTACATGGGCAAGATAATGAGTACATTTCTTATCAAGCATTGTAGCCTTTGTTTCCCCTTCCCATCCCTTCTCATCCTCCATCCCTGCTCATCCTCCCTCCCACCCCCCCCCCCCGGCACCAAAGTTGTCAAGTTCGTTTTGGACACAACTACTTGTATATCTCATTGTTGCAATGGTTCCACCTGTATCCCTAGTTAAATGATTTGTTTTTCCCCTTCACCTCTACAAATTATACCAACATCAAATACAGTGAAAGCAGGGGTTATACTGTGGGGGAGGGACATACAAAGCAACAAAGAAATCATCTTATAAATGTGTTAGAAACAATTGCATGAAAGAAAAAAAATTGAATACATATCTTAGGGTTCATTTCCCTAACATCACCTTATCTGACCTTTTCTGCTTGACTCAGACATATACTAGATATTGCAAATAAGGGAAACCATGGGACCTATGTTTCTTTGGGCCTGGTTTATTTCACTTAATATAATTTTTTCCAAGCCTTTCCATTCCCTAACAAATGGGGCAATGCCATTCTTTCTGATGGAGGCATAGAATTCCATTGTGTATATATATATACACAACATTTTCTTGATCCATTCATCTACTGAGGGGCATTTGGGTTGGTTCCATATCTTAGCTATAGTAAATGATTCTGCAATAAACATAGTCGCGCTGGTAGCTTTAGTGTGGTCTTGTTTGTAAACATTTGGGTAAATGCCCAAAAGTGGGATTGCTGGGTCATAGGGGAGCTCTATGTGGAGTCTTTTGAGGAACCTCCATACTGCTTTCCAAACTGGTTGAACAAGTTTACACTCCCACCAACAATGCAATAAGGTTCCATTCTGTCCTCATCCCCTCCAGCATCTGTTGTTATTAGAGTTCTTGATTTTAGCCATTCTAACTGGGGAGAGGTGGTATCTCAATGTTGTTTTGATTTGCATTTCTGTTATGGCTAGGGAGGTTGAGCATTTCTTCATGTGTCTATTGGCCATCCTTCTTTCTTCTTCAGAGAAGTTTCTCTGTAAGTCTTTAGTCCACTTATTTATTGGGCAGTTGTTTCTTTGAAGATTTGTTGTTGGGGGATTTAATTTTTTGAGTTCCAGGTATATTCTAGATATGAGACCCTTGTCTGTTGTATGGCTATTAAAGATCTTCGCCCAATCGGTGGGCTTTCTATTGATCTTGCTAGCTATGTCCTTTGCCATGCAGAAGCTCTGCAACTTTATGCAATCCCATTTGTCCAACCTTTCTTTGATTTGTTGTGTTTCAGAGTCTCTATTCAGAAAATTTCGGCCTGAGCCAAGGAGACCTAGGGTTTCTCCTATTCCATCCTGTAATGTTTTCAGAGTGTCTGCTTTGCCTTCGAGGTCTTTGATCCATTTGTAGTTGATTCTGGTGCAAGGTAATATATAAGGATCTAGCTTTAGTTTTCTACAAGTTGTTAGCTAATTTTGCCAGCACCATTTACTGAAGAGGCTGTCTTTCTTCCATTCTATTGTTTTAGCTTCCTTATCGAAGATTAGATGGCTATAGGTCTGTAGGTTCATTTCTGGGTTTTCAATTCTATTCCATTGGTCCTGAGGTCTGTTCTTATGCCAATACCAAGCTGTTTTGATTACTATGGCTTTATAGTAGAGTTTGAAATTTGGTATTGATATTCTTCCAGCAGTGTTCTTTCCGTTGAGGAGCATTTTTGCTATTCGGGGTCTCTTATTGTTCCATATGAATTTTTGGATTGCCTCTTCTATTTCCTTGAAGAATGAGGTTGGAATTTTGATAGGTATCGCATTGAATTTGTAGATAGCCTTGGGAAGTATTGCCATTTTCACGATGTTAATCTTTCCAATCCAGGAGCATGGGAGTTTTTCCCATTTTCTATGTTCTGTTTTGATTTCCTTTTTCAAGATTTTAAAGTTTTCATCATAGAGGTCCTTCACTTCTTTGGTTTAGTTAATTCCTAGGTATTTTATTTTTTGTGGGGCTATTACAAATGGAGTTACTTTCCTAAATTCAGCCACACTTTTCTTTGGCATACTTTTTGTTGGCATACAGAAAAGCCATTGATTTTGGGGGGTTAACTTTATACCCTTGACAGGTAATTTCTTACTGCTTTTTGCCTGTAGTTAAGTTTGACAGAGGATATGGAAAACAACTTTTATGACTTCAGTGGTAAAAATAAATGTTCTGTAAGTCATACAGAGCAGGATTCTGGACAGCTAGCATAAAATGTTGCATACTGAATTTATATAAATAATTTTTAAACTACAGAGATTTTATACTAATATATACTAAAAATATTTTCTCAGAAAAAATTGACAATGCTAGTAATAATCTTAACCCACTTGTCATGTTTCTGGAGAGCAGGTTTAAGAACACTGAAAAAAATATTGCATCTTGACATGCTCAAAGCAATGAACAGCAAGTAAATAACAATCAAAACTATGAGGTACTGGTTTTAAAAATTAAATTATTCATACGGTGAAGATAACAGAAATATTTTTTTAAATCCTAAAGAAAATCTACTTTTGTCTCTACAATGCCTTTAATGAAAGCCTGTAGTTGCACATAACATAAAAATTCTCACAAAGGTTGTATAATTTATTTGCATTTCCTTTATAATGACCATGATTAAATCTGAACTATTGTAAGCAAACCACCATCTGGAACCACATCGAATCAAGATTCTATTTTCCATGATGACCGATCAAGGAAAACTTATGCAGTTGTCTACTTTGCAATATTGTGTAGCAATGTGATTAGATAATCATTCAGAGCCATGAACCAGGCTAACTGGAACATAAACAAATACACAGTATGAAACTTGGAAATGTTTCAGTAGTTTGTTAGATCCTCTTGACTCAAATCACTCAAGCTCTTTGTAAAACAAGATTGAAACTTGGTGTCAAGTGTTTCTTAAGTCTATGCTAAAAGAGGGGTATGGAAAAATAGGAAAGTAAGACATTTTATAGGCATGTTATAGGGTCATAGGAGCACTTCAGGAAGAGAAAAAATAGCAACATAGGAAATAACCTGCAAACTAAATTCTTCAATAGCCATTGATCTATATTATTGCATCAACATCATCATTGTGAATTGGGCTCACCTCATCCAAAAATAGACTCTGTTGAGGAGTAAAGTCTTCAAGCTGAGATATCAAAGGAGAATTTTACAATAAAATATTTAAGGTAGTATTAATAGAGAAAATTTAGGCAGCTAGATGAAGGTAAAAAAATGCGTTGATGGAAATTATCCTGCAACAGACCAAAAAAGCTTTATAAAAGCAAGGAATACTCTAAAGCCACTGTCTTCCAAGTCCTCAGAAGCAACCAGCCTTACTTGGTGACCTCTTGACCTTGAACTTGTAGTCTCTGGACAGAGACGGTAATTTTTTTTGTTGTTAAAACATCTGATTTCTGGTTCTCTGTTATAGATATCCAAAACCTTAACAGACTAAAAATTATGCACTAAATCTATCTCAATAAACAATTTGAACTATTTGTCTTTTTAGACTCTGGGCACATATGCAGTATATAAAAGGACTAGGAAAAATATCATCAACCCTCAGTGAACTATTAGGAAAAAAAGAACTCAATTAACTTCATATTACTGCCCTCTTAAATGTCATGAGAATGCTAAAGACAACAGGAAAGAGGAAAGACTATAGCCAGACACAAATGGATCTTCACGGTAATCCTAGCTACTTAGGAGGCTGAGATCTGAAGATTGGAGCTTAAAGCCAGCCTGAGCAAGTCCATGAAACTCTTTATTTCCAATCAACCACCAAAACCCAGAAGTGGAGCTGTAACTCAAATGGTAGGTAGAGGGCCAGCTTTGGGGGAAAACATGGCTGCTAAGGGATAGTACCTAGGCCTTGAGTTCAGCCCCAGTACTAGCATTAAAAAAAAGAAGAAAAAGATAGTAGTATTTATTTATGGTACCATAAAGAATCGTTCACAGCAAACATGGAAAGTTGTTCAGACAACCATTTTCAAGTAATGTAGAGGATGATATGGTTGGTAAAAAGCAACAAGGACTAGATGTGAAAGAATGCTGAATGGCATGAATGAGTAGTAATTATTAGCAATTAATTGGTGGCCATGATACAAAGTCTTTAAGGGGAAAAGTGAACTCAACTACATAGTACTGTCAATAGCAGTACTTCTAAAAACTGACTTGAGTGAGAAATGAAAATAGCAAACAATAATATAAAGCATTAAAAGGTTGGGAAGTAGAAGTATGGCTCAATTTTTACAGCATCAGCCTCAACAGAAAAAGCTCAGCAAACATGCTTATAAAGCCCAGTACCAGCATCAGAAAATAAATCCAAATCAACACTTAGATTGAGGTGTTTATAACAATGTTCCTGGTGAGTGGTATTAATACAAGTCTAAGTTTTGAAATAAATATGTTATTATATATGAAAGTCTTTTTTTGTCAGTCATTGAACTTGCACTCTGGACCTGAGTGTCCCTGAGCTCTTCAGCTCAAGGCAAGCACTCTACCATTTGAGCCACAGTGCCACTTCCAACAGAAGTCTTTAAAAATGGATTCTACCTGGGTGATACTAGAAACTCACTCTGATTACTATACAAAGGTAATCGACATCATTTTTGGAGAGTGGTTTGAACACTTAAATACCTGCTTATCTGAAACCACTATCTCTAAGTTATCACTGGATAGACATAGCTTCATTTTTTTTCTTGTTACTCAAGATAATTTTATCTTCAGTATATGTATCTGTACTATCCAAGGAACTTTAAAATAGATATAACTGTAGGTACATTTAAATATTCATTTATATTTAAATGCACCACTCTGTTTGATATGCCACAGATAACCTTACTGTCTACAGAAATCTCTTGGCATTGAGCCTTGGCTTCTTTTTATTGCCATATATTTGTTTATGCTTATGCTTGGATGCTCTAATGAGATTATAAATCCCTTGAGGACTATGGATTATATCATTGCTTTATCTGTTCTTTGCAAATGGTATAGTATCCTGAAGAGTTATGATTAATATTCTTAAGGAAGAAAAGATGAAATTACTTTCCTGTTACCATAAGATGCCTGTTTATTCCACCTTCCCCAATCTGTTTTTTTTTTTTTTTTACAAATATACGCTTGCCTTATAAATGATTGTAAGAAATCTCTAAGTGCTCAGGTCTGATGTTATTTTTTAGCATGAGAGGTAGAGACTTTTTTAAAATTTAATATTATGTTATTATAAGGGTGATATCAGAGGGGTTACAGTTACATAAACAAGGTAATAAGGACATTTCTTGTCAAACATTGTTACACCCAACATTGTTTTATGTTTAACATAAATTAAATTCCATTTGTTATTTTGAAAAAAATGTTTTACATTGCATCATATATGAAAAGCAGATATAATCTACTAATAAAATAGATGTATTGAATAGAATTTAGATCGAATAATCTATACCTGCACCTTACGCACTGAACTATCCACCCAACTACCAAAGCTGAAGTGTAATTTTTTCTTATGGCACTTTCTAAAAAATGATTTCAGAGAATGATAGAAAGCAATGTGGTGTGAGTCTATTTTTCTGTTGCATTACAGGTTAATCATAGTGTAGTAATAGCACAAGCTATTTTGAAGGGTGGCATGCTCACTAGACAGAGATACTAATCATGTCTTGAGTCTCTTAAAAACCTGCGCACTACCCATCCTTAAGCACACACATATACCTTTGTTCAGCACTAAAAGCAAATATCTGTAATGTTAAAATTATGTCTTTGGAATGATTAACCTTGATTTTTGCACACTTTTAGCTCAGATTCTTTTCATCTTCCCCCTTTCTTCCCTTTCTTAGGATCTGTTCTGACCTTGCTGAAGGAGTTCTATATGCTATTTCTTTGCAGTAGTTTTGGGGGAAAAGTAGTGAGATTTTCATAAGGAAATCTCTGACACCTGTCAAGCTGGTTCTCACACATTTTCTATGTTCCAGTCTCAACATTTCAAACACTTCAGTGCTTCTTACATCTCAAGAATATGTGAGTATGCAGAAACACTCCAACAGTGCTAAACTTAAACAGAATCATTTATGAATGCCATCTTGGCACTAACTAGTAAATTAATTACAAATTCATATTCTCTTTTGGTTTGTCCTCAGGTTAAATTTGATGCCATATTTCCAATTTTTATTTCTGAAAGGAAAGTTCAATTTCTTGTTCTATGCTAATGTATTCATTTCTCAAAACTGACTTTATATTGAATATCTTTTAAAAAATAATCCATATCAGTAAACTACAGCTGAGCAAGTTAAATAAGATAAAATTGATTGGAACACAGATCTGTAGACTTTAAAAAAATATATACACTAACTTTCAGTAAGAGTGACTTTAAAGAATACTTTGATCTCTATATAAAGGTTCTGAAATGTATAACCAGTGAGGCCGGTTTCTTTTCAGTACATTTCAGGGCTTTAAATATTTATACTTTGATCTAAACTTTATGGATAGGAATTTATCAAGACAAACTAGAGACAAGTACAATGATCAAGTCTAAAAATAGTCAATAAAATATTTTATGGTTTTATGGTAACTTCTAATTATGAGTAAATAATTATAATAGGCATGACAATACTATACACTATGATCATGTTTTAAAATAAAATAAAATACCATTAACATTCCTTAAAATAAATAAATGTAAAAATATGGACAACACAAAAAAATAAAAAAGAGGAAGGAGAAGGAAGGAAAGAAGGAAGGAAGGAAGGAAGGAGGGAAGGAGGGAAAGAGGGAAGGAGGGAAGGAAGCAAAAAAGGAAGGAAGAAAGAGAGGAAAGAGAGAGGAAAAGGAAGAGAAGGGAGGAGAAGAGAAAGGAGAGGAAAGAAAAGGTTAAAGTTTAGATGTGTCTTGAAACTAATCAAAATACTAATAACATTGCTGTATGAATTTACTCACCCTTTCATTTAACAAATATAATATCAGCACAATTATTTTATTTTCTGGTCTAATATTGTAGTTTTATTAGTCTACATATTGTTTCTTTTGGCAAGATAGAACCTAAATACCATGGCTAATGATAGAATATAAGGAACCTGTGTTAGTTGACCTGAATACTTAACATTTTCTATTTTCCTTTTAGTGTTTAAATCTAGAATTTACATTTTCTGATTAGGATTCAAACATGTAAAGGGTAATACCTCTCTGTCAAAAACATGCAAGATGTTGCATTGCTTGAAACATTTTACTACTCATACCCATACACTCTGTTGCTCTAAACACACAAACTACCATGTATGTGTTCATAGCTCTGAAATGGAGCTGGTGGCAGACAGCACTGGAAGCAGAATCTAGTTCAGTCATCCACATTCAGTAATGCATTCCTTTTTTTTTTTTTTTTGGTGTCAGTGGTGGGGCTTGAAATCTGGGCTTGGGTGCTGTCCCTCAGCTTTTCAGCTCAAGGCGAGCACTTTACCACTTGAGCTGCAGCAACACCTCCAGCTTTTTCTGCTTATGGAATCAAACCGAGGGCCTCTTGAATGCAAGGCAAGCACTCTACCACTGAGCCATCTTCCCAGCCCATGTATTCTATTTTTAGAAAGTCTTCTGCAGTGAATTTTCCCTTAAAAGTATACTACCTAAACCGAATATGTGTACACCTTTGAAGACTCTTCATGATAGGCCAACTTGTTAGGTTTTGTTTTTTTTAATGTTCCCGTTAAGCCTGATATCTTTGAACAAATTTTCAAATTCATCTTGTATTACAGTACCTCCTAAGCTTCAGCTACAAATCCATACTTTGTAAACCCAGTTTTTCACAATTTACGAATGAAATTGCCAATGACATTTTAATAATTGGTTCAGGTCTCTAGGTTTTTTAATGACAAACATTTCACAAGTCTAATGCCTCTGAGCAGCTGTCTATAAGAAGTTAACTTTTCTGCACTGGGACTATCTATCATTTGGGATACTGGACATCAAGTTCTAGAGCTTAATTGTTGTTTTGTACTTTTTATGGTCTGTAGTTTTTTAGCCTACTCAAAAAGATATATTTCAGCTAGCCAAAACTCTCCTTTTCGATACCCACTTCTCATTATCCTTATTTCTAAAATCTCAGATATGCTGATTAGGCAGCCCTTGTCCCAGGTCATTTTGTACATAAAGATACCACTTCTTTCCCACTTTTGCCCTCTTCTCAGTACTACATAAATACTGTACTATTTAGGTTTAAAATGCTCTCTCTGATAAGAGAAAATAGGGCCAGAATAATTTCAAGATGCAAGCTATTGATAACACTTTGTAGTAAACTTATTCAACCACTTTGGAAAGTAGTATGGAGATTCCTGAAAACACTCCACATAGAGCTCCCCTATGACCCAGCAATCCCACTTTTGGACATTTACACAAATGATCGCAAACAAGACCCTACTATAGCTATCAGCACAACTATGTTTATTGCAGCATTATTTACCATAGCTAAGATATGGAACCAACCCAGATGCCCCCCAGTAGATGAATGGATCAAGAAAATGTGGTATGTATACCCAATGGAATTCTATGCCTCCATCACAAAGAATGACATTGCCCCATTTGTTAGGAAATGGAAAAACTTGGAAAAAATATTATTAAGTGAAGTAAGCCAAGCCCAAAGAAACATAAGTCCCATGGTTTCCCTTATTTGCAATTACTAGTATATATCTGAGACAAGCAGAAAAGGTCAGATAAGTTGATGTTAGGCGAAATGAACCCCAAGATAAGGATTCAAATGTTTTTTCTTTCTTGAGATTGTTTCTAACATAGTTATAATTTCTTTGTTGCTTTGTATGTCCCTTCCACAAGGTATAATCCCTGTTTTCACTGTATTTGATGTTGGTATAATTTGTGGAGGGGAACGGAAAAACCAAATTGTTTAAATAGGGATACAGGTGGACCCATTGCAACAATGAGATGTACAAGACATTATGTCAAAAACGAACTTCACAACTTTGGTGGGGAGGCTGGGGAGATGGGGAGGGATGGGAAGGGGAAACAAAGAAGGAGGCAACAATGCTTGATAAGAAATGCACTCATTACCTTGTAACCTTTGTAACCCCTCTGTACAGTGTTTTCACAATAAATTTTAAAAAAGAAATCAAAAGTCTGATAAACACTTTCTTCTCTTCCAGTAGAATCCTCTCTCCATTTAAAGAACAAAATAAAAAAGGAGACCAAAGACAATGATCTCTTTCTTGAGACTTAGAGAAAAGTCAGAACTTTCATTAGGAAGTAATAAGGATCATTATATGGCAGTGTCCTTGGCTTTCATCTGAGGAATTTTTTAAAATGTCTTAACATTTATGGGACTTAAGAAACATGTCATTCTTTGTAGTTCATATAGAAACATTTGCTTATCTAAAAAAGAAGCCCAAGTTGGAGGTTGGAGGAGGGGGGAAAGAAGCCTCAGAAGTTAGAAACTTTGGTTTATGTAAATGGTGAAAAATAACCCAGAAAATCTGTGACTCCAGACACAAATGAAGAGAAATGACAAAGGTATCAAGGCAAAGAAAGCACAAGATATTTCATTGGTGGCCACAGCCCTCATTCAAAATGTGAGCACTAGGTAAGTCCCTCCATCTAGACTTCTAGACTTCATTACTAAAGGAAGTTGGTACCAAAGTTCTTAACATTTTAGTTCGATGTTTTGAAAAAAAGAAGTTTTCTAAATTAGTTCTTCCAAATGTCTGTAGATCTAAAAATATTCAAAGAAATTGGCATGAACACTGAATTAGAAGAAAAGAATTTGTCTGTTTTCTAGCTTCCAAAATTAACTTGGAAATGAAATTAGGAAACAGAGGATGGAATGCACACACATACACACACACACAGACAGCTGGTAGCTATTACATAATGTGGACAATTCTTGAAGAAAGAATAAATAAGCCAAATAATCATCATATCTGTCTTTTAATTATTTTAATTAATTAAATTAAGTCCAATTGATTTAATTAAAGGTACGATTCTCTTGGATTTGTTAGCCTAAAGTGGATTTGTACCATGATCCTCCGCACTGAGCCTCCTCATTGGCTTGGATTATAGGCATGAACTACAGGTGCCCCAGTGTCATATTTGCATTTTATTTTATTTTTTGGTCAGTCATTGGGCTTGAACTCTGGGCCTGAGTGCTGTCCCTCGGCTCTTCAGCTCAAGGCAAGAGCTCTACCACTTGAGCTGCAGTGCCACTTCTGATTTTCTGGTGGTTTATCACAGATAAGAGTTTCATGGACTTTCTTGCCCGGGCTGGCTTTGAATCACGATCCTCAGATGTTAGCCTCCTGAGTAGCTAGGATTACAGGCGTGAGCCACCGGCACTCAGCTTATATCTTCATTATTTTACATTTATGAAAGTAAATGGTCATATTTGGAATAGCTTAATTTTAGCTTGTTTTTGCATATTTTAATTCAGTCACTTGAATATCTGAAATGCAAAGTTTGGGTTTGATTCCTCAGCCCACATAAGCAGAAAAAGCTTGAAGTGGCGCTATGGCTCAAGTGGTAGAGCACTCCCTTTGAGCTGAAGAGCTGAGGGACAGAGCCCAGGCCCAGAGTTCAGCCCCCAGGACTGCCCCCCCAATAAAAAAAACCTTTTACTTAAAGTAGAACTTTCAAAGATAAACATACTATAAAAGGCATTTTACTTCATATTAGATGCAAAATGCATCTACAGTAATACTAAAATTCTCCAGTCTCTGAACATTGCCTCTTCTCTATACATATTTTTTTTAACTAGAAGCTTATTTTTGTTTGTGTTATTTGGTACTGGGTCTAATATTTGCTGATTGTATTTGCTTGGGTATCATTCTACCATTTGAGCCATGCTTCTGGCCTGGTTTTATTTTAGATGAGAGGCACAGTACCTCTGACTTTTCATCACTAAAGCTGGCCTTGAACTGTTAGCATCCAGATCTCAGATTGCTGGGTAGCTAGGATTGCAGGAATGAGTCCATAGCTCTTGGCTTTAGATGCTTCTTTTTAAGGTAATATTATTTTTTCTTACTTATTATGCACTAATTTATGTAATAATTAAATTATGTAATTATCGATTTTAAATTCAAGGGTCATAGGTAGATGCAAGGATCTCATAGACTCCAGGCAATCATACCCCTGAATCTGAAAGAAGTGGACAAAGTTTAGAAAGGACTCTTTGAAGGGGAAGATGAAGAGATCCTTGAGTCTTGATCCTTATGAGTGAGAACTGTCTGCTCAGCCTGTGAGTCAACAACATGCTCTTACCTTGTAACTCACTTGATGGTTTATATCTGTAATTCCTAATCTAGGCTGTTGGCTACTAAGAGGCAAAGTTCTTTTTTCCATATTTATGTTTTATTGATTTCTGTATCAGACAGAGAAACTTACCACAACTGCTTATTCACCAAAACAAGACATTACAGAAAGGAGATGCAGAAACAGAAACATCCAGCTGCATCTTGCAAAAGTCTTTTGTAAGAAATTTGCAAAGATGGGAAACAAAACCACTCTTCTAATTTATTTGTTTTTGTCTTTGTAAATATGGTTATATTTTGTAAAATAAGTTCTTTCCATATTTCATATTAAATTTTACTCTCATTGTTAATTAAGTTTCATAAATTTAACAATAGATCATTAATAAATTAGGGATTATTGTCATTTAAGTGGATAAATGAAAGTTAAATAAAAGTGGATAAATGAAAGTTAAATAAAAGTGGATAAATGAAAGTTAAATAAAAATTAATTCCTAATATGATAAATATTTGTACATATTATTCAGAAAACAAAATCTATTTTGGGGAATCAATCTTCAGAATTTTAGACGGTCAGATCAAAAATGGGCAAGAACTTCCTCAAATGAAGCAAATTTGATCAGGAGATAATAATGCCATGTATCTTGGTACAATTTTTTCAGTGGTTTTGCTAAAATAAAGTACAAAGACTAGGCCAGAGACATGCCTAAAGAACCTTTCTTTCTGGTTGGCATAATTTGAAGTAGAAAAGATCTGAGTATTGAGTAGCTCAAGCTTATTATCTTAACTGCCCAGGAATCTGAGGTACATAGGATCAGTCCAGCAAAAAGCTGGACTGGTGGAATGGTTCAGCTATGAGAGTGCCAGAAAATCAAACAAACTGGAGTGAGAATGCACTACCTGCAAATTAATAAAAAATGAAACAAGAAATTCTCATCTCAGAGTGAGTAGCATTGATTAAGTATGTTTAGCACTTAGTATGGAGCACATTCTATCATATACTGCAAATCACTTGTAGAACACAGAGTGAAGCAGAACTCTTCTGGTTATTATAATTGACATTTATACTAACAATATCTAGTAACTAAACAGGGACAGGAGCAAATTCCAAGCAGAAAATAGTGATCACCAAATAAAGTACAAATTCTTCTTCTATTTGGAATAAAGCATGATGCATCAACATGTAAACTATTTATTACTTTAATCAAAAATATGTATATATTTGTTACTGAGCTGTATTTTACTATATCTGCAAATATAAATTATTGGTTTTACTCCATAAAATTTTCCACGTCAAAGTCACACACATACATATGCACACACACACGTATGCATGCACACACATGGATGCATACACACAAATACTTTCCTACATTCTGTTGAATATTGATTCAAGAATCTCAATTGGGGGGTAGTGGGATGGGAAGAGCAAACAAAGGAGGAGGCAACAATGCTTGATAAGAAATGTACTCATTACCTTGCCCATGTAATTGTAACCCCTCTGTACGGTATTTTCACAATAAAAAAAAAGAATCTCAATTGTCACTCAGGCCATCTAGCATGTAAGGAAAAGCTAATAAAAACTTTCAATACACTAATGCTACTTAGATATATACCTATGATTTACTAAATGATATAGAAATAATGATATCATGACTTCGAATATATAAAAGCTATAATACCCATTCAGCCTATTATTATTTAAATGTCAAAGCTCTATTCTAGAGGTAAATTTGGTTTAAAGTAGAACGTTTCAAACAAAAGAGCAAGAAATATGAGGTTAAGCAGAGTGAGGAACCAAAGCTTCTGTCTGTGGCATGAAGCTTGATAGGTTATGAATTGATCTCTTGATATACTAAGAGAGGGAGGCCCTCTGACCTGGCCTACAGGGAGTAACTAGAGCAATCTGGAACAAGGATTGTGTGAAACAGCTGGTAAGTGACAGAAGAACTGTGCCTTGGACTACCAGACTGTCATAAATATTGCACTCTTAATCAGAAAGCATCTGTCTTTTTATTTCCTTCCCAGCCATCTCTGCCTCGCGTTTAATCGATGCAGAATGCTTCTCTTAACAGGTGCACTAGTGTTTACAAATTTAAACCCTTATTTAAATGAAGCTTACAACCAGAGATGTTTCAATTAACAGTACAATACCTTAGAAAAAGGAATCACATTAACATTTGTGCAAATCCAAACCTTGTTTTGCACTGGTGAAATTTTGTTAATAGAAAATTAAGAGTACAGATGCCACAAGGAGCTAAAGAAGACTGGAGTTTAAGTAATTTTAGAGAAACAATATATCTGAATGGGACACACATAAAATATTGGAAAAAGATGTTTAAAATGTCAAGGTCCATTAAAAATAGAACAAATAATGTCCTGCCAACCTGTAAAAAATTATTTTTATATCATTCACTTTTTCCCTACAGTATAGTTTTCCTCTTATCAAGATTTAATCATTAAAAAGAGGTTTATTTTGTTATCCATGGTTTTGCGGTTCAGCTTCAGTTACATATAATTGATCATAATCTGTAAATATTCAGTGAAAAATTCCAGAAATAAACAATTCATTAGTTTCAAGTTGCATCCTTTTATTACTGATAGCATAGTGAGATTGGGAGCCAGGTTTCCTCATCCTGACACACAGTGTAGCTCACTTCTCTGCAGTGTATCTGTACAGCCTACACTACTCTCCTATTGATTACCTAATTCTGTCAGTCATCAGGCTGACTGATGCTCTCACTGCAAAAGAGCTCAAGTAGCCTTTCTTTGATTTAACATTGTGTCCTAAATGTACAATAGTTTAATTGAAAGCTGTATTACAGTATATTATGAAAACAATTATCATTTGTCATCATTGTTATTCACTACCTGGCACCAGTTTGTATGGAGAAACCAGTCTTACAGAGCTCAGGGGTCTCTGCCATTTCAAGCATGCATTAGGGTTCTGGAAAGTGTCCCCAGTAGAAGGGTAATAGTCTCATATTTGTTCTTACATGGTAAAGAGCATATATTTTCAGAAATTCTAATATATACAACATAGCAACATGGGCTAAATTTTAGGTTATTCCTTCAAAATGTGGATGAAATTTGGTTAATTTAGAATACATATACTTTTGTGTGTGAAAGCAAGAGAATTGTTCATTGTAGATATTTGTTTAAAATGAGTACACATAACCTGAGTTTCAGTGGTTCATGTCTGTAATACTAGTTACTAGGTGGCTGACATGTAGAGGATCACAGTGCAAAACAAACTTGGTCTGCAGAATCTATGAGATCCCATTCTAAAATAAATAGCAAAAAGCCACACCAGAGGTGTGGCAGAACATCAGCAGGAATCATCCAGCAAATAGCATAAGAACCCTGAGTTCAAATCCTGGAACCGGCATCCCCCAAAAATGTCATAGATAATATAGAGAAGCCAAGTGAATATTGAATGTGATATAAATCTGTAAAACCATAGCCTCTCTGTACTCTATTCTCTCTTATTTATTTATTTATTTTACAGAAAGAGGAATTGAACAATTACTCTTATTAACTAAAGTTTAATTTTCTATTTTTGGGGGGAGGACTAACAGTATTGGGGATGGAATTGAGGGCCTTATAGTCTCCCTCACAGCTAGTGACTATCTGCTCACAGCTGGTGCCCTACCACCTGAGCCTCACCTCCAGTCTATTAACTGCACTCTTAGACAAATACCATGGCAGATTCTTTGGGAGAGATCATGGCAAACTTGAGAGAGCAATGTTCAGTCAGCTGATTATTTCCATGGAAAAGGAAAACCCCAATATTTCCAAAAAATTATTTTTAATAAGGAAATTAAATTGGTGGACTTAATCTTGCCGTTGGGCTTCTAATTTGGAACCTTTATGCAATAGTTTAAAATGTGGCCTGAATGCCAAACAGATCTGAAGGGAGCTTCTGTACTGACTGTTTAATGTCTTTGTGACTTTGATATTAAATTCCATTTCATTTTCAGTGAAAAAAGAGTTAATGGTAGTAGCTGGATTATAACTTATAAAAGATTAAATTATAAAAGTGGTATACCTTGTTATAATAGCAAGCTCTCAATAAATGGTAGACATTTCCTAGATGAACATAGAGAAACACTTGGGGGCTGGTAGCTCATGCCTGTAATCCTAGCTATGCAGGAGGCTGAGATATAATACTCAAAGTCAGATGGGGCAGGAAAAAAAGACACACCTCCAATCGATCAACAAAAAAGCCAGAATGGAGCTGTGGCTCAAGTGGAAGAGTGATAGCCTTGAACACAAAAAGCTCAGGGATAATCCCAGGCTCTCCGTTCAAGCACCAGTACCATCACTAAATACATAGACAGACAGAAAGACAGATTGACAGGCAGACAGATTGAAAGTTTTCAAGTTAGAGAAATAGAGGCATGTAATTTGAAAAAGGATCTCTGTAGCTTGACAAATAATATACAGATACATGAAAACTCGGGGTTCCTAATTCCTAGTGTACCCAGCTATCTTCCTAAATATTGACCATTAAAATTATATTTTAATTGTAATTCTAATCGAAATTTGAAATAGGCTTTATCTTAAATTAGTATTACTACCCCAGCCTGTTTATGAGGGCCACTTTTTTGGAAGACTTTGTTCCAGACTTTCACTTGAATAGTTAATATTTGAATTAATGAAAGATGAGGAAAGATAGAGAAATTGTCACAGATTATGTAAGCTAAGTAGACAGGATAACTAAGCAGGCTAGATTAGATTTTGTGATGGAAATAGAGTATTAGTGAAAATGCTGTTGAGTATTAATAAAGCCAATGAACTAAAGAAGTTTAGTTTAAAGCATTACACCTCTTGGTAGTTACACTAAGGTTCTGTGGGTTTTTAGCCTTAGGAGATGCTGATAAATGACAGGTAGCTCTTTGAAATATTTTTGTAATTATTCTATATATCTAAAATTATTTCAAAATTGAAAGTCAGGGAACTGTATTTCCCCAAAGTCTCTTAAGTAGACTATAGGTACTGTTAGTGGTTTGGGAGGGCACAAACTTCACAACTTTGAAATGTATTATGATATTGAAGTTAGTTATGATCCTTACAGAAATCCTTTTACTCTCTTACTGTACATTCTTCAAAGCACACCTATGCCTCAAACTTGGAACCAGTAAGTTAGTAGCTGGTGACCTTTGTGTCCTGGTAGATATTTATTTAGTGTCTGGGGACAATTTACCACAACCAGTAAGTATTGTTGATGTTTTGTTGCTTGTATTTATTGAATTAGCATTTTTATGGTTATCTTTGTGTTATAGCATACATTCTTCTCACAGCCATTCATCAATAACATCAGAGATTTGTAGGGGTATAAAATTTGAGACAGAAATGTTATTAGCTCTGAATTGCCAACACAAATGTAAACTGAGAAGAGTAATCCATTAAAAGGAGAAATTGCAAGTATGTACTATTGAAAAGCTGAGTTTAAATGATTTATTACATATGTATGTTGTTTGATAAGAAACTTTGTAAAAAGTAGCTACAAGAACAATGATGTTTTCTTCAATGGCATTTCCACAGAATGTTTCAGGACATATTTTGTAAAACTAAGGAAATGGATTAAAAAAAATGACTACCACAGACCTTGTGTCCAGAAACCTAGACTTACTTGTGTAAACTTGGAAAATAAGTTAAATTCTAAAAGTTTTAATTTTCTCACTAGAAAGTTGGGGTAAGAAAATACTTAAATCTCAGCAGTAGTGAAAATTAAAAATAAATAATATTTAGAACAAATATGAAAGTTTCATTAAGTGTCTTACAAGAAGAAATATTGTTATTGCTTTTATTGTTATTGCTCCTGTATTATTGCGACATATTGGAAAAATTACCTGTAACAATGTGCATTATAAAAGAATTGAAAAAAATGTATTTTAACATTCAAGCAAATTAATGATGGGATTCTAATTTCCTTAACTTCTTTACTAATTGACATAATATAAATATTATTACCACAGATAAAACTCTTCTATAGTTACAATTCCTCATTAAAGCTGTATCCAAGTGTTTTGCTATAGGCTAACACAGAAATAAAGGTTAGTATTTGTTCTTTGGGGATTTCACACAAAATCCTCTCATCCCAAGCATTCACATTTTGTAAGGGAAAAATCCATTAAATAATTCTCTCAATCTTTGCTACTCATTAGGCTAAAATCTGAGGACCAACTTTGAAGCCAGCACAGGCAGATAAACCTGTGAATCTCTTCTCTCCAATTAACCTGCATGGGAAATGAGGATCTGACTAAAGTGGTGAAATACCAGCCATGAGCCAAAAAAACTTATAGGACAGCACCAAGGCCCTGAGTTAAGCCCCAGTACCCAGTAAACACACACACACACACACACACACACACACACACACACACACACACACACACACAATTTTCTCTACAAAATCAGTATGAGCAAAGTTAATTTTCATAAATGATTGGGTCTCTTTTTAGCTACTTTTACAGAATGGTAATAAAAATATTTTTGATGTTGAGAGTTAGATGTTTGGGTGTCACTGGAATATTTGATTAGCTCCTTCAGACTAAGCCAGATCAGCACAGTGTTGTGAGTTCTCACCACATCACCAGGCCTTGTTTCCAAATCTTCTCCTATTCACACCTGAGATCCACCCACTGTTGTTCATCAGATGACATCCTAGGAAATTTTTTAGTTGTCAATTGTTAATAAGCTCCTCCCTTGCCAGGAAGTGTCCCAATCTTAAAAGTTGGAAATTTTCCACCAATACGTTGTCCTGCAGTCAAATAATAACTACTGTGATAGTTATAGCTGATGGAGCCACAATCTGAGCTCAACATTATCTAATGTTCAGTTTCATTTAAACCTCACCATAGTTCTATGAAGTAGATTCCTAAGTACACCTAAGAATCTCATTTGTAAAATTATGCTGAGCAAAGTCCAATATTTTGCCTACAAAGTGTCAGAGTCAGAATTTTGTCCAATTCCCAAGGCTATACTAGATTAGTTCTAAATTCTTGGCAGAAAAGTATAGCAAAATGAATTAGAAACATGGAAAAACTTCTGGTGTTCAACTTGCTAATGAGATAGGAGCTGAAACATTGGGATGGAGGAAATGATATGAGGTATTAGAGATATATCAGGCAGGAAAATGGAAAATGACTTGATTTCTGAATTCACTGGAGATTTCACAGGAGAAGAAATACTTCTCCAACTGTGCTTGTTTTTAACCAATGGCATGTTAAAATCCTAACATACAAAACCAGACAAGTCCAAAAAAATGATCTTTCCCATTTCTTATATTTCATCTCAGCACAACAGGTTTCATCCATAGTTTCTCTGTTTCATGAGTTTGGGTTGTCATTATTATGTATTATGTGTTATGTATTAGAGTTAGTGAGGATTGACTATTTCCATGGCATTTAAAAGGGGAGGGCTGAGAGGATCGCTACAGAGAAATGTGAACTAAAAGTTGCTAAAAAGCTACTATGTAACTAGAATCAAGTTTTCCACAGATCATGGAAAGACATTCGGCCCATCACTATTTCAAGAGCAATGTAGGCCTCACTCAGTTAAATAGTCATAATTATTTTAATGTAAAAATTATTTCAAACTGACTATTCTCTATACTTTCAAATAGTACTCAATAATGTGTGACCAATTTGTAAATAAAGATAAAATATCCCAAAAGATTTATATTTATACTCTACAATGATATAATTCTGAGATGAAAAGTAAAGACATCTATCCCATGGATGAACACAAGCTAATTAAGATAAATCATACTTTTGAAATATTTCTTGGGAATAAGAGGGTGGTTTCCTTCTTCAGAAACTGTCAGCTCTTTTCCAAGCAGGCAAACTATTGACAGATCTTGGGTGGCTCATTCACCAGGCTCCCATAACATAAAGCTGATGAAATGCATTTTTCCTCAGGCCAAGAATGGAAGATCTATGGCCTATGTCATCTGTTTCTGTGAATACCAAAGATTACAATTATGTTTTGATGTTAATCCAACAACTACAAATTTCTGGTTGCAAAGCATACCGTGAAAATGTGAGTGACAGCATAAATCTTTTCCAAATTGAATTCGACAAAATTGGAAAGAGCTGATGTTTTCAAATACTGTTAAAAGTCTCTGAACAAGAATAACTCTCTCATTGAAGCCACTTTCTAGAGTGACCTGTTTGGTATGACAGACCAGAAGCCATAATGAAATTGAATTCGTCCCAACAGCTTCACTGCCTATGACTGTGTTACATTGCTTAGAAACAATCACCTCCAAGGCCTTCTTGTCCTCATAAAAGAACTGCACAGTGGGAATTCCAAGATCGTTGATGAAGTACTGGGCATCACCTTGGATCTGTACAGAACTGACATTCTTCTCCCAGCAATGTGCTCTTCTGGTACAGTTGAACTTAATTTTCTGAAAAAATTAAATGTTTAATTGGTATTATGTTTTGCAGGCAATCTCTAAGTCATTGCTGCTCAATATGGTCCATGGTTCAGAGCATTAGTGTAGCGCGGGAGTATAATACTTAAAACATACATTTAGAACACTCAGGCATCAATCCACAGAAGAGTAAGTCAGAAAATGATAGAAACAATGTACCATACTCTTTATAGTGTCCAAGCTATACAAAGAGCCCGGATGAGCCACAACTGGGTGATGTATCAAGAATGGGACATATACACACATATAAATTTATATATATATATATATATATATATAATATATATATATATATGATACATATATTACTACATAACATGCACACACAAAAAAGGAATATTATTAACCAAGAAAGAATAAAATATGAAACAAATGGGTCTGCCATCCATTATATTATTTGGAATATATTATATGGAATCCATTATAGTAAGCAAAGTAAGCCAGATTCAGAAAGAATTTTTTTTGGTTTTTGGTTGGTCGTGGGGCTTAAAATCTGGGTTTGGGCGCTGTCCCTATGCTCTTCAGCTCACAGCGAGTGCTTACTGCTTGAGCCACAGCGCCACTTCCGGTTTTCTAGTGGTTTATTGGAGATAAGAGTCGCACGGAGTTTCTTGCCTGGGCTGTCTTTTGAACTGCGATCCTCCGATCTCAGCCTCCTGAGTAGCGAGGATTACAGGCATGAGCCACCGGTGCTCGGCAGAAAGAAAATATTGTAGGTGTTTTCTCCTT
This sequence comes from Dipodomys merriami, assembly GCF_024711535.1. Classification (NCBI taxonomy): domain Eukaryota; kingdom Metazoa; phylum Chordata; class Mammalia; order Rodentia; family Heteromyidae; genus Dipodomys; species Dipodomys merriami. Next base: position 187,030 of record NW_027202456.1, on the reverse strand, counting down.
TAGAAACACTAAACCTAAAGCAGAAATATGCGCGTTCACACCTAAGCGTGACATATGAGCATATATAAACCTATGGACACGCATGTACATGAACATCACATATCGTTCTGAGTACAGACTATGCAGGTAAGAAACCTGATAGGATCCCTTGAGACAACTTGTAGTAGAACAAGAATGACTGTGAGGGAGTGGACAGCTGTGTGGTGTGTAGGAGCTAACAGGTGCGGTAGGTGACAAGAGAGAAGAAAGGAGAGGAATATGGTCACAGTACTTCCTATACATGTGTGGAAATGCAACTGTCAAGCTGGCTGAAACTGGTTTGGGAGAGGGGAGAGTAGGTGTAAATAAGGGGGGACTCTAATCAAGTTGTGTGTTTATATACATATATATGCATACATATGCACATATATAAATGCTCATATTAAAAATGAATCCCAGCCGGGCACTGGTGGCTCACGCCTGTAATCCTAGCTACTCAGGAGGCTGAGATCTGAGGATCGCGGTTCAAAGCCAGCCCGGGCAGGAGAGACCGTGAGACTCCTATCTCCAATAAACCACCAGAAAACCGGAAGTGGCGCTGTAGCTCAAGTGGTAGAGCGCTCGCCTTGAGCTGAAGAGCTGAGGGACAGCGCCCAGGCCCAGAGTTCAAGCCCCACGACCGACCAAAAAAAAAAAATGAATCCCCCTTGATGCTAATAATAATAAATAAAATTTATGACTAAGGAAACATGCAAGTGCTCAGTGTTGTGTGTGGTGGGCATGTTTGGAGTTGGAGGCAGGACTATTGAAACCCTGTTCTGAGGTCCTGATATCACCAAATTGTGACAGGCTTTGGCCACTCATGGTTTCTGATTTCGTTTTTGAAGTATTTTATTGTTCATGTATTTTGACTAGAACAAGTTTAACTTGATTTTTTTTATAAAAGGAATTTTGACTCATAAATGTTATACATAGAAGTTTTTCTATTAAAGGATAGAAAAGTAGCATGTAACTCTATTCTTAAAATATTTTTCCCCAAACTATAGACCAAGCAAGGAAATTCATGCCTATAATCTCAGCTACTCAGAGCTATCTAGAGAATCACAGTTTAAGCACAGTCCAGGCATAACATTTTGAAGACTCCATCTAAACCAATAAATCTGACCTCTGTTCTATTGTCATAATTATGCAGGAAGAATGAGTAGGATCTCAGTTCAGGGTAGTCTGAGTAAAAATATAAGACTCTATTTGAAAAAAGGCACCAAAGCAAAAAAGCCTATAAGCATGATACAAGTAGTAGCCCAACTACCTCATAAATGCAAATCCTAATATAACCAAAAACATAAATGATAAATAAGTATTTTTGAAAGAGCCTACAGAAATAAATCCTTCATTAAGTTATATATGCAGAGAAGCAGCCATAGAGAAGGGAAACTTAAGTTTGTGCCTCTGTGTGTGTGTGTGTGTGTGTGTGTGCGCGCACACGGGTGCGTGCGTGTGTGTGTGTGTGTGTGTATGTGTGTGTGTATGTGTATGTTTGTGTATGTGTGTGTGTATACCAGCTCTGGGCCTTGAAGTCAGGTCTTGGGCGCTGTCCCTTAGCCTTTTACAGTCAAGGCTAGCATTCTACAATTTGAGTCACAGTTCCACTTTGGGCATTTTGCTGGCTAATAGGAAATAAGTCTTCCCAGGCTGGTTTTGAACAGAACTCCTCTGATCTTAGTTTCTTGAGTGACTGGAATAACAACTGTGAGCCATTCAGGCTTAGCTAGGTATTTCTTTTTTATTTTATTGTAAAGGTGATGTACAGAGGGTTTACAGCTACATAATGAGTACATTTCTTATCCAACAGTGTTACCTCCTCCCTAATTTTCTACCACGTTCCCTCCCCTTGACTCCATTTATTCCCCAAGTAGTAAAGTTCATTTCCAATATAGTGTCTTGTGATTATCACTGTTGCATTGGTTCACACTTTGTCTTTTGCCTAAGTAGCATTGTCTAGCTTATAAAAACAAATATTTTACTTTGCAAAAATTAATTAAAACACTAAATACTATGAAAGGATTACTATTTTATTATCTTTTTAATATTTTTATATTATACAGTTACTGTATAGAGGAGTTACACTTACATGAGTAAGGTAATGTGTACATTTCCTATCGAGCATTGTTACCCCCTCCTTTGTTTTTTCCCTACAATCCCTCTCTCCCCACCTCCCTAAATCCTACTCCCCTCCGCCAAGTTGTAAAGTTCATTTTCATCATAGTGTCTTGTACATCTCATCGTTACAGTGGGTCATCCTACATCCTTGCTTCAGCATTTTGTTATTTCCCTTCCCCTCCACAAATTAGAAAAATGTATATACAAGATGCATTCACCAAAATCAAATACAGTGACAACAGAAGTTATACCATGGGTGAGGAACATACAAAAGAAACAAAAAAATCACATAGTGCATTGAAAACAACAGAAACAAAGAGAAACCTCTTATGATTAATTGTTATCTTTAAGTAGTGGTACAAACTGTTTTAATTCTACATGTCAGTGTATGAGTTGAATGTATCCTAATCAAATATCTCCCCTTCTTTCATTCTCTCCTATCTCCTCCAACCTCATCCATCCCTCCAAGTTACTTCATCCATGTTCACATATGTACATTGAATATTATGACTCACCCACCCTTCTCTCCATTTGTCTATTCCCCTTCCCATAACTTTGCCCCCAAACACATGCTCTGGCTTCCTACTATTCATTTTTTATTAAACTGTAAAAACAAGTTTTTTATAGCTAGCATTATTAAAAATGCCTTCTTTAAGTTGTTCTGAAATCTAGAGTCTATGCACAATGCAGGCATCCTAGTCATCAGACAGAAGAAACCTAGTTTTCCAGGCAGTTGCTGTGGGTCATGGGTATAACATTTACTGTTGGGCATGAGGTAGGGGCTCATGGCATCTTGACACTGAATCATTACACTGACTTTGTAACTTTGCATGTTCCTTTACCATGGTATCATTCTGAAAATAAATTCAAATATATCCTTTCAAAACACTTGAAGGTCAAAGTGTGGTACCACACACTGAATGTCCCAACCACAATAAAAGTGGATTTTGTTCCCACATGTCTGGTATCTTCTGCAGCATGTCACTAATAATTTCATTTCAGATATTCATCACTCTTAATGTTCAATGCTTTCAATGTCTGCTGGGCATTACTCTAAAGAACTAAAAGATATATCAACAGAATAATGAATAAAATCTATTCACAGAAGAAAAAAATATAAATGGCCAATAAATTTAGAGATCAGTTTTAAGTGTTATCTGTTTTGACCTAGCAATTCCTTATCCTATTTTTTTTTCCTTTTTGGTGATGGCCCTGGGATTTGAACACAGGGCTTTTCGCATGCTAGGAAGATACTCTAAAACTTGAGCCACATATCCTAGCTTCTTTTGTTTTTGTTCTTTTTCAATTAGGGTCTTCTGCTTATGTCTGAAGCTGGCCTTCACTCCTGTACAGGCATGTATCCTCAGGCCCAGTTTATTTGATTGACATGGTAACTGTTGATCGGTCATTATTGATTGCTGTTTGCTTGAGCTGCTCTCAAACATGATTTTCTAATCCCTGCCCCAGAGAAGCTGGGATTATAGGTGGAAGTCACTGCACCTCACCAAGCAGTTCCTCTTAGAAAAGTCAACCTTAGTAGACTTGCAAAAACTTCCTTATGATTTCCTTTGAAGACTCTCTTATATATTAACTCCACCACAGGTAATAGAGCTTAAAGCAATACATAGTGAGCTTACAAAGTTCTTTCTTGATTTGCTGAGGAGAGAAATAGTGAGGATAGAGCCAATGAATGCTTTGAAAATATAGAAACCATAAATAAAAATAAATACCTTAAGAATTAAGAATGAGTTTCTTAGATATCAGTTTCAAGTTCTGCTAATGGCTCAGTACAGGGTTATCTTTGTCCTTTCTTCTGTGTCCCTTATTAATTAGTGTTTCCTCCTTGTCCTAGCACCAAGAAGTGTAATTTGCATACATTTACAGTACAGAGAAGACCTCTTCTGGCCAGAGTCAGTGCTAAGCTAACATCATGGTTGACAGGAATCCCAGTTTTCCAAGTGAGCAACTATTTTCATTAAGTCTTTCACAAGACAGAAAATCAGCTTTGTGGATTAGGTTGTTTGGTTGTTTTCAGGACAATGGAACTTTCAGGAGCAATACTTGGCCCTTGCAAGTAAGGAAATAGTCTAAAGATAAAGTGGCTTGACCACAGTTCCACAGCCTGATGTTATTTAATGTGACAGGCATTAGAACTTGGGTGGATAAGGAAACTCTTACTCCAGTGCTCTTGTGGAAAAAAAAAAAGCATCCTCATTTTTCCCAAACATGAATGAATTGTCTTTGTCTCATGAGGTGGGAAACAAGAACAGCATGCTCTGAACTATTGGCCAATTATACATAAGTAAGTCGAATGAAGATGTAAGTACCCTACCCCAGAAAGTACATGTGCACATATAGCCACAAACAAAACAGAGGATGTTCAAAGAATTATCATGATCATCTATCTCTCTTTCTCAGATCACACTTGCTTCGTGTATTAATTTTGTGGGAAAGTAAAGAATACTTCTTTCTGTTCACTGAACCTGCATGCAATGTGGTGACAGCATTATGACTGAATATTACTCTAGCTGAGGTTTTGGATCCTTAGAAAAAAAATCAATCAGATCAGAAATGTGCACTCACCCCAGGAAGCTTTGACCCTACTGTGCTCTTCAGTGTGGCCATGGGTTAAAGCTACCCCACCATCCCTGTTACAATTGTGTCTACCTTGTATCCCTTCCAACACATAGAGAACTTAGAACAGTTTGGATGTGATCAAGAAGATGAAAGAGAAATGTATCTCATCAATAGGATGTTGAATAAATACAACATAATGCTGCATCACATAAAGGTAAAGTAATACATATTAGTGTTTACCCAAGAGCTTGTTTTTTGGTGTCTCCAAACATACTTCCCAGCATGTACAAGACAGACCTAGTCAATTTGTATTTAAAGGCAAGTTGATTTAATATTTTTGGCAAAACCATTCAGTTAATTCACAGGAAGTCCAGATCTCACTAGAGAGCCTTCTCTGAATTTTTTTTAAATTTTATTTTATTTTATTTGAGAACATACTGTACAGAGGGGTTACAATTACATTGGCAGAATAATGCATACATTTCTTACCAAGCATTGCAGCCTCCTCCTTTGTTTACCCTTCACCTCCCTTCCCAGCCTCCCCCCTCCCCCCCACCCAATCATACCCCCCTCCCCCCCACACACCGACATTGTAAAGCTTGCTTTGACATGACATTTTGTAATTCTCCTTGTTGCAACAGGTCCACCTGAATCCTTAAACGACTTGTTTGTCCCCATCTCCTCCACATGTTATACTGACATCAAATATAGTGAAAGCGGGGGTTACACTGTGGGGGAGGGACATACAAAGCAACAAAGAAATAATCTTATAAATGCATTAGAAACACATGCATGAAAGAAACGAAAACATTAAAATACATATTTAAGGGTTCATTTTCCTAACATTACATTATCTGACCTTTTCCGCTTGACTCATACCTATACTAGATATTGCAAATAAGGGAAACCATGGGACCTATGTTTCTTTGGGCCTGGCTTACTTCACTTAATATAATTTTTTCCAAACCTTTCCATTTCCTAACAAATGGGGAAATGTCATTTTTTCTGATGGAGGCATAGAATTCCATTGTGTATATATACCACATTTTCTTGATCCATTCATCTACTGAGGGGCTTCTGGGTTGGTTCCATATCTTAGCTATGGTAAATAATGCTGCAATAAACATAGTTGTGCTGGTAGCTTTAGTGTGGTCTTGTTTGTAAACATTTGGGTAAATGCCCAAAAGTGGGATTGCTGGGTCATAGGGGAGATCTATGTGAAGTCTTTTGAGGAACCTCCATACTGCTTTCCAAAGTGGTTGAACAAGTTTACATTCCCACCAACAATGAAGTAAGGTTCCTTTCTGTCCACATCCCCTCCAGCATCTGTTGTTGTTAGAGTTCTTGATTTTTGCTGTTCTAACTGGAGTGAGGTGATATCTCAATGTTGTTTTGATTTGCATTTCTTTTATGGCTAGGGATGTTGAACATTTCTTCATGTGTCTATTGGCCATCCTTCTTTCTTCTTCAGAGAAGCTTCTCTTTAAGTCTTTCGCCCACTTATTTATTGGGCAGTTGTTTCTTTGAGGATTTGTTGTTGGGTGGTTTAATTTTTTGAGTTCCAAGTATATTTTAGATATGAGACCCTTGTCCGTTGTATGGCTAGTAAAGATCTTCTCCCAATCGGTGGGCTTTCTATTGATCTTGCTAGCTATGTCATTTGCCCTGCAGAAGCTCTGCAACCTTATGCAATCCCATTTGTCCAACCTTTCTTTGATTTGTTGTGCTTCCGGGTCTCTATTCAGAAAATTTCGGCCTGAGCCAAGGAGACCTAGGGTTTCTCCTATTCCATCCTGTAATGTTTTCAGAGTGTCTGCTTTGAGTTCAAGGTCTTTGATCCATTTGGAGTTGATTCTGGTGCAGGGTGATATATAAGGATCTAGCTTTAGTTTTCTGCATGTAGTTAACCAATTTTGCCAGCACCATTTACTGAAGAGGCTGTCTTTCTTCCATTCTATTGTTTTAGCTTCCTTATCAAAGATTAGATGACTATAGGTCTGTAGGTTCATTTCTGGGTTTTCAATTCTATTCCATTGGTCCTGAGGTCTGTTCTTATGCCAATACCAAGCTGTTTTGATTACTATGGCTTTATAGTAGAGTTTGAAATTTGGTATTGATATTCCTCCCGCAGTGTTCTTTCCGTTGCCTTCTCTGAATTTTGAGTGATTCACTAGTTTATTTCCTGCCTAGGAAGTCCCTTGCATTCTTTTTCCTTATTGTAATTCATGAAACTATACATGTGTACAAAGCTAAAAAACAGAGATAAGTAGATTTCAGGCACTGGTGGCTCATACCTGTAATACTAGCTACTCAGGAGACTGAGTTCAAAGCCAGCCCAGGCAGGAAAGACTGTGAGATTATCTCCAATAAACCACCAGAAAACTGAAATGGAACCGTGGCTCAAGTGGCAGAGTGCTCACCTTGAGCTGAAGAGTTGAGGGCCAGAGTTCAAGGCCCAAGACCAACGAAAAGAAAAAAAGACAAGCAGAGCAAAATTTGCTAGTCAGTAGTAGCTCTAATATAACACTCAAGTTTTTTAAATAAATACTTGGAGTTTCCCTTTCATGAAGAGCCAATCTCTGTTAATGGTGCTGTAACGTGAAACGCCATTGGGTAGAGAAACAATATACTGTCGGGTTTTTTTTTGTTTTTTGTTTTTAATGTATTGACAGGTCTCAAATGCAGTCAATAAATGCAGTCACAGGTCTGGGTTTCTTGCCTCTGCTAGTATATGACAACAGTTGCTTTGGGATTTAGTAAAAGGAAAAATATCCATTTGGTGAGGTGTACTTCAATCTACTCAATCTAGTACCTGTGGGTCCCAGTAGAAATTCACACTGGGAAATGATTGTCCAGAAGCAAAGACGGTAATAAAAGTTTAGTGATGTATCTCACAACAACAAGAAATATATATCAAATTTACAAGCAAGGGTGCATGTGTGATTCTTAGGCACTGAACATTGCTTATCCAATATTGCTCATGTTGAAATCTTGGCAGTTTATAATAAGATCATAATATTTAAGATTCATGAATTTATTATGAGAGAAATAAATTAGACATTGAAGACAGGCAGCAGTGGCCACACCTGCATTTCCAGCTACTCAAAAGCCAGATTAAACAGATAAATACATATCCAATTAACCAGTGAATCGCTGAGCTACAAGTAGAGATGAAGTGTAGAACAGCAGCTCTGAGCCAACAAAATGAGTGAGGATAAAGTTCTGGGTTCAAGGAAAAGAAAAGAATGAGAAGGAAAAAAGGAAATTAGACACTGAAATCAGTCTGCTAATGATATCATGAGGTCTCTTTGGTATATAAAAATCAATTTTATCCAGGTGGGTGCTGGTGGCTCATGCCTGTAATCCTAGCTTCTTAAGAGGCTGAGATCTGAATACTGCAGTTCAAAGCCACCCGGAGCAGGAAAGTCCATGAGACTCTTATCTCCAATAAACCACTCAGCAAACCAGAAGTGGTGCTGTAGCTCAAGTGGGAGAGCACTAGCCTTGAGCTGAAGAGCTGAGGGACAGTGCCCAGTCTCAGAGTTCAAGCCCCATGACCAACAAAAAAAAATCAATTTTATCAAGTCAGTATTTTTTTCTCTGATCCTAGAGTTTGAACTCAGGACTTGGGCGCTGTCCCTGAGCATGTCTATGCCCAAAGCTAGTGCCACTGTGAGCCACAGTGCCACTACCATTTTTTTTTCTGAGTAGCCTATTGGAGATAGGAGTCTCACAGACTTTTCTGCCAAAGTTGGCATTGAACCCCAATTCTCAGTTCTCAGCCCTCCTGAGTAGCTAGGATTACAGGTGTGAGCTACCAGTATCCAATAATTTCAATAATTTCAACAACAAAAATCTATCATGAGTAGCTCACATGTTGTTTACTTGGTGATCAATAGGACCCCAGAAAGCTAATTTCTAGTATGATTATCTGCCCTAAGTCTCTATTTGGGTGGAGCAAAACTGTGAGTTCTTTATATCAAGCTTTAAAGAGAAAAAAAAATCATAGATTGCTGGGGAACCAATGATTCAATGAAAGCTGTATTCTAAATTGAAGACATACACTTTGAGATGAATAATTAACTGGATGAAATTCACAAAATTCAATTACAAAACAGTATACGGATATGTATAGGCCTATTCTGTAGCAAGAAATCAGCCGGAATATGGTCAAAAGTGTGCAGTCAATGATCAAACAGTTGGATACATTTAAACTCTAAAAATGAATAAACCGCTCTGCTTGAGTTTTTGATAAATTTCTTCTAAATATTAAAATTTTCATGATAGAGAGAGGGCCAGGACAATTTAGAAAGATTGGGAAGCATATATAACATGCTTATCATGAAATAGAAAAGTTAAAACCTGTAGTATGAAATATAATAGTAGTTATGTTGTTAATATACACTGATAGTTTATGATAAATACTAGGTGAAATCATTTATATGTTTTATCTCATTTAATATCCATATTTAACACTGTAAATAAAGTAACTGATGATCTATTGTCACACTTAATAATTTGTTGTAAAGAGATTTTTTAAAATCAATTAACCTTAAATGAACAAATCATCTTTACTTCTAAAAGGAAAAAACTTGCCCTGTAGGTTGTTACAACCCTATGTAATCCGAGCACTCCAGAGATTCGCGTACTTTAATGCAGCAATGTACAAATACAGCTAGGGTGGGCAAATAAAGAGAACATAACTGAGAAAGATCATCTTCAAAAGAAAATCTTCCTAAGTCTGGCTTAGGTTGTACTTCTTAGCTAGCACTTTCCTAATAGAGTCTGCCTTTGCTACACTGCTCCAATCACCTTCTCAGTTGACTTCTTCCTTAATTAAACCGTGAACCCCTTGAAAGCAGTAATTAGGTTTCTTGTGAGTATATGTCACTAGTGGGGATTACCAGTACTCCTGCTCTTGCCCAGTTTTCTTACTTACTACCTGCTCAACACTTGAACCACAATTTTGTTCAAGATTTTGCTAGTTATTTAAAGATGTAGTTTTGAGGACTCTTCTACCCAGGTAGGCTTCAAAATGCAATCTACACATCAGAGCTTCCCAAATAGCAAGACTTGTGGTTTTGTTTCACCAGCTCCTTGATCAGTAATCTATCTTAATTCATCTTTATCTTCCAAGAGCCTCCATTCTCATCTTTTACAGTATAGGTATTCGATTAAAGTGTGTTAATTGAATAAATAATCAGAGGTCGAACTTTATTAATGAATAGATGAAATCTGCATTGAAGGGTTGCCTAATCTTGGGAGAATTTACGAACATTATATTGAAAATCTGGACTACTTGGTATGAAGTTGTGTTTTACCCTACATGCATAAGGTCATAAGAAAAATTCATATTTCATACATGGGTGATTCCTCTGGAAGATGGTCATGAAATAAAAGATATTTGTCATGTATATTGTTTTTGTTTTATGTCTTATCTGAAAGATCCAATGATATCCATCAACAAAGAAATTTACCCATGTATGCACAGAGAGATGTTTATTGAATACAACAAGATTGATTTTAACCACTCTGACAGGTGAAAATTAAAACTCATCTTGCTTTGTTTTACTGCTTAGTGATATGCAAAGTCACAAAAACAAAACAGAAGTATTTCATGTATTTCTTAGGAATTAGAGGTCAAATGTTGTTTTATAATACCATGTCATTGTCTATAAAATAGAGTACCAGAATGAAAAGTTCAACTTGAGACTGAAAAATATTATTTTAGCAATCAATTTGAAGTTAGTGCCTTGTCTTTGCAGATTGTATCAGATGGTACTATTTTCTTATGCATGAAAAATTTATAAAGAAATCAGCAATTTATATTTCATGCAATTAATTAGAAGTGGTGATTAAAGTTTCCTGATTTTTGATGAAATCAAAAAAGAAATAAAAAATCACCCATCTTGTAAATTTAATCCTTAGTAGATGGCTCGGTTTCTTAGGGACACTGGATTGCAGTTGGGATCTTGGAATGCCTAAAGAAACACATCCTCAATTTTTTGCTCCATTTGCTTATTTCAATTTTCTAATGAGTAACTACTGAGAAATGTCTATACCTACACTGCCTATAGTGTGTCATGTGGTAGCAATGAACAAAATTTCCTTTAATACTTGACTTTTTTTAAACATTGCATGATAAACATTGCATGGTTTATAAACTTCTATCTAAATCTTGTTTGCTTTTTTTAAACATTTGCTCTTGTACTTTATTTTCATTTGAAATAATTCTTGACAGTACTAGAGATTTGAGCAAAGACACCGTTTTGTCTTTGCTAGGCAAGCACTCTACTACAAGGGCCACTCATAAAGACTCTTGGGATCTCAAGATGGTATGCAAGACAACTAGGAATTTTTTTGTTTGTTATTATTTCTGTGAGAATCTTAATAACATGCAAAGAGAAAGAAAGTCACATTGATTGGATATAAATCCAAAGGCCTGTGAACTACTGAACTAATATTACTGATTCTTAGACGGCTTCAAAAGTTGCTTTAGAAGTTACATTTCAATACACACATGTAGGAGATTTCGGGAAATTCTATGTGAAAATTAGCTTGGATTTAAAATGTCATTGGGGTGAATGTAAAAACATTTTGAACTGACTGAGCCTTCATTTCAAAAAGAATGAAAGGAATAGTTAGGTTAGAAAGCTTGTTAAAAGGAATGTTTTTTTCAAAATTCTAGTATGTACAGTAGTGAAGACAACCTTGTAATGTCAATATTGAATTTCATGTTTTTAATTTTTGTGGTTTATTTTATGGCTTGAACTCTGGGCCTTGTAACTTGCAAGGCAAACACTCTCTCACTTGAACAATACCCATAGACCTTTTTGATTTGATTATTTTTTGGATAGAGTCTTCAGTTTTTTGCCCTGGCTAGCCTCTACTATGACCTTGCTTCTTATTCCCTCACATAGTCTGGATGGCAGTTGGTATCATCATGTCCACATGATTGGTTGAGATTAGGTCTAATTTACAGCAAAAGCTGGTTCTAAACCTCTATTCCTGATCTCCCTCCTGAGTAGGTGGATTGCAAACATACAATTAGATTTCTAGAGTTTCATCTTTGAATTATGGTAAAATAAAGCAATGACCTTAAATTTATGAAATATACATTAAATAATTTAGAAGAAAATGTTAACATCTGCAATTTGTTGTGAGACTGTTAAGGTAATTTTCTCGGAAATAATTCAGAAGGAATATGTGCCTGAAGGAACATTATCATAAAGTTATTAAATTATAAACACTATATGTTAATAATTGACCAATTCAAGCTTGGCATGGTAGTACACATATATAATCCCAGCACTTAGAAAGTGAGGCAGAAGAATTACCAGTTTGAGGCCAAACTGTACTACATGGAGAGATCCTATCTCAAGAAAAACTAGAACAAAAAACAAACAACCAAACAAATAAACAATTGCTGAATCTAAATAAAAGGGAAATAACTTTGTATCAGTTTTGCAAATATAAATTTCAAATTATAATATAAAAATTACTAAAAGGCCAGGTGCCCATGGTTCACACCTGTGATCCTAGCTACTCAGGAGGCTGAGGTCTGAGGATCATGGTTCAAAGCCAGCCCAGGCAGGCATGTCAATCAGACTCATCTCCAATTAACCACCAGAAAACCAAAAGTGGTACTGTGCCTCAAATGGTAGAGCACTCGCCTTGATGCCCAAGCCCAGAGGTTCAAGCCCCATGACAGACAAAAATAAATAAATAAAAATAAATGGAAAAATTATAAGGTGGAAGGTTTGCACAAAAGTAAAATTGAAACAACATTATTCCAAGGGCAATAATAATCATCTTAAGGAAATCTTTTGCATTTGTAATTAACTATGAATAAAATTTCTAAAAATGCTAATTTGTCTGTTCTCATTTTTAGAATAATTCTAACATTGTCCTAATTCTCATTTTAAGGAGGAAAAACTTGGAAAACAGAATAAGTCCAGTTTAAAAGACTTTGCTTCATATATATATATATATATATATATATATATATATATATACATATATATATATACATATATATATATGTATATATATATATATATATATATATATATATATCTGGTAACTCTACCACAGACTGTGTGATTTGCCCTCATCAAGGTCATAAATCCAAGCTGGTGGTCTGTCCTGGTTTTACTAGCCAGCTGTCAAGCTGCAGGAATTTGGGTGGTTACAGATCACTAAGCAGCTCTATAATTTAGAATCAGTTTTGTAAGCTGTCTTGTCTTTATTTTCATAGCACATTATTGGTTTTCATTCCAAGGTCGCACTGGGTCATCGTGGCAAGATCAACAGTGCAGGTGACAGTTTAAGGAAGGAAATGCAGGAAAGACTATCATCTCGTGCACCATTACAAGTAGAAAAGGGGAAGAAATCAATGTTGGACATGTAGAGTTGAGAAAATCATTAGGAAAACAAATGGGTCTTTCATACTTTCAGGAATAACATCAAAGAATGTAGATTTTATTTTGAAAGGCATAGATGTCAGATGGGGAGAGAGAACAAGAAAGAAAAGTGAGTTTAGAGGTTGCTATTTGCAGAATTATTATTTTACTAGAAGGTGGGCATGCTCCACTGAATTTAAAATGCTTCTATTTGTAAATTAATTCATCTATGTCTGATTCTGGTGTGTGGACAAATATTTTAAATAAATGATATGTCTAACAAAAATGACCAGACAATCTCAGCTTTAATGCCCTTAGAATGGTGCTAACATATGGGTAGGTGATTTCTTGTTATATTAAACAAAGTTTCTTGAATTCATACAGAAATAGGACATCATGATAACTAGAAGCAGGAGCTTTCCAACTAGACTCTCTGGATTCTTTTGGTTTTTTTTTTAGAAAATGAAGGACTAGTATTCATTTTCTTATTTATGTAATGGTCACCCCTTCTGAACAAAATATTTACAAGAAAAAGAAAAAAATATGAGAGACTGGGGCAAGTTTCTGGCAGTTCCTCAGTTTCCACAGAGATAGAATGAGTGTCATGACTGGGTCTCTCTCACTGGGCCAACGTGACAGTTCACAAGAACAAAGTGCAAGTGAAACACTCCCAACAATGCTTGAATGTACTTAACATTCACTTGATTGTACTGCAAATCACAGGATCAAAGCTGAGGAACAGTACTCAAGCCTTGAGTTCAAGTCTCATCACCAGCACCCATCCCCCACCCTCCCACCACACAAATGCACAAACACACACACATACACACAAAATCAAGAAAGATAATGTAGAAGGAATCATTTACATAGTAAATGAAATGTGAACAATATATGAAACTAAATAAATGGGCATAGAACGGTGAACAACATAAATTGTTTTAAGAATTACAGGTAGTAGCTGGTGCCTCACGCCTGTAATCCTAGCTACTCAGGAGGCTGAGATCTGAGGATGGCGGTTCAAAGCCAGCCCGGGTAGGAAAGTCCGTGAGACTCTTATCTCCAATGAACCACTAGAAAACCGGAAGTGGCACTGTAGGTCAAGCGGTAGAGTGCTCGCCTTGAGCTGAATTGCTGAGGGACAGCACCCAAGCCCAGAGTTCAAGCCCCACCACTGACAAAAAACAAAAAAAGAATTACAGGTAGTTTTTTGTAACTAAGGTATGAAGTACATGGGATACTGATCATTCTTGTTTTTGTTCTTTTCCTTTATTTTAGCTTATATTATTTTATAGTGTGAGATTTCATCGTTACATTTCCATACACATTTACACAAAATTCTAAATAATCTTATCCCATCTACCACTCTCCTCCCCTCCCTTATACCTCAAACAATTTCAACAAGTTTCATTGTTCTATTTTCCTATGTGCAAACAATATATTTGGACCATATTCATTGCTTTCACCCTACTTATTAAAAACAAAACTCCTACCACTATTACCCATACCAACACAGCCTATTAAGACTAGTCTTAGTTACAAGACATTTCCTCTCCTCTCCTCTCATGACTTATATGTCCTCTCAGAAAGCCTGAAACCTTTCATAACATGGATATTGAAATATCATTTACCAACCTAACTGACAATTTATGTTCAAGTTTCTGTTTTATTCTCTTAATTCAAAGGTATAATAAGAGGATAGTGGTATAAATGAAGAGCCTTCAGTAATGAATAATAAATTCAAATTCTGTAGCATTTGTGTTTTTATTTCTAATTTTAATATTTTTGTGGACATATTCAAACATATATATATATATATATATATTTTACAATAGTCACCTATAAATTTAGCCATAGAAGACATAATCTATATAAACTGTCCGTAATGGACATATATAGTCAATTATTGCTTATACAAATTCTCCAAATAATTTTTTGCAAAGAGAATTTTTAATGGTTTTCTTTATAGATCAAGAAAAAATTGCACATAGAAACATTCCTCCGTAAGTCAGGACCATAGTAATTTGAATTATGTAAATAAACCTTTCAGTCAGCCCCGTCTTGGAAGCCACTCACAAAACAAACCTATTTCAAGCATAAATTATATACAGATCCAACCCTCTAAATAAACTTTGTCCTAATATCAAATATGCAGAAAGATTCTATATGTCTTAGGAACTTTATTGACAATATGACAGGTGTGAAATTTAGTGTTACTTAAATAAAAATTTTATCCTCAAATTTTCCCAATAAGCACATAAAAATGAGCAGAGTAGTAAAATATCAAATTCTCATCATGCAGATTCAAAAGCTTATCAATATTTTTAATCTACATTCTCCTTAACTAAATAATTTTGAAGAAATACTAAGTATTGCTTTTATTTCCACTGTAAATATTTCATGGTTAATATATCTGCTTTTTCATTCAAAGCTTGTGCTATACTATTTGGGCCATATCAACAGTTCCAAAAGTGTTTTCGTTTTTTGTACCTTTACTTATTTTTTTTCACTCAAGGCTATCATTCTATCACTTGATCCATAGTTCTACTTCTTCAGTGTAAATCTTTAAATAAGAAATATCTCTCTGTAATATCAGGAAAATTTAACATCTAGTCCCTTGTTGTTGTTGTTGTTGTTGTTATTATTATTATTAAATACTTTTATTCAGTTGTTGAATTGCATGACACTCTGGGTAGGTTTTTATGTGTCATTTGAATGAAGGATCATCATAGAACTTTTATTTCTGTAACCAGTTCTCCTTTACTCATTTGCCATGCATTTTTTAAAAAGTGGTTATTCCTAGGGTATTACTGTGTTTAGTAATAGTTATTTTGGCCTCCACCACCATTGTGATGCAAATTCTCATATAGGTTTTGTGCAAACTAACTCGAAATCTCAGAATGCTGATGTGGCTAGATTAAAATTTCTATGAGTGCATATTAGTTGCTGAAAATGTGCTTCACTGTAGTATTTTATGTATTCATGTGCTTCATGTTTATTAGAATATACTCCTCTATTGTTTTCTTCCCCCATGATACACACAGTGAGTATGATTCAGCATAAATAATGATGTTATGCCATTTGCAGGAAAATGAAAGAGACTGGAGATCACTATGGTTAGTGAAAAAGGCTTGGTGTTAAAGGATAAATGTTAGATTTTCCTCTTGTATGTGGAATGTAGACTAGTCTACCTGAATACAAATGTGGAATATTCAAAGGATAAGCAAGAGGGCTGAGGGGAAGAGAATCATGAAGGAATATATTGTGTCTATGTATGAAGACATCGTAAGAAAGCTCACTAGATTTAATTTTTTTCACAGTAGTCATAGGTGTGTTATAAACTTCCATTAAGTGGCAGCTAATTCCCCATCCCTCACTACCTAGATTCATTACTTCATCAGGAATTGAAAATGGTAGTAGTTCAAATGTATTTATATATTAGCAGGATTTTTTTCTAGAAAGAGGAAATTTCCCTTTGGTATAGACAAGTAAAATCCTTGGTTTTTTTTCTCCTTATTTACCTCCATTGAGAGTGACAAATTTGGTCTCTAGCAATCTCAAAATGCACTCAACAGACTAATATTTCTACATCATAAATTCAGAGATTGTTTCACATTCACATCTGTGAAACATGTCAGATTTAATTGTCTTAATTTCCCTAAGAAAGTATTTATTGTACTAAATATTACAACAAGATGATATCTACACTAGAAAAGTAATTTTGATTTATAAAACAAAAATACTAGATTAAAGGATTGGAAATATGGCTCAGTGGTGGTACTTGACTAGCATGAGTAAAGTACTACTTTCAGTATATATTTTCTATTTGACTAATTAATTAAACAAAATAAGATATATTAGAAGATGGAAGATGTACATATTGAGGAATGTTATACATAAGAAAACACTCAGACTTTTGAGGAACCTACTGTTTTCCAAAGTGGTTGAATAAGTTTACACTCACACCAACAATGCAGTAGGGTTCCCTTTTGGCCACATTCCCTCCAGCATCTGTTGGTATTAGAGTTCTTGATTATAGCCATTCTAACTGGGATGAGGTGGAATCTCAATGTTGTTTTGATTTGCATTTTTTATGGCTAGAGAAGTTGAGCATTTTTTCATGTGTCTATTGGTCATCGTTATTTCCTCTTTAATCTTTAGCCCACTTATTAATCGGGCTGTTGTTTCTTTGAGGATTTGTTGTTGGGGGATTTAATTTTTTTTTGTTCTAAGTATATTTTAGATTTGAGAACCTTGTCTGTTGTATGGTGAGTGAAGATCTTCTCCCATTTGGGCATTTACCCAAACCACCACAAATAAGGCCATACTAAAGCTACCAACACAACTATATTTATAACAGCATTATTCACTGTAGCCAAGATATGGAACCAATCCAGATGCCCAACAGTAGATGAGTGGACCAAGAAAATGTGGTATATATTCACAATGGAATTCTATGCCTGCATCAGAAAGAATGATATCACTCCATTTGTTAGGAAATGGAAAGATCTGGAAAAAAATATACTAAGTGAAGTAAGCCAGGCCAAAGAAACATAGGTCCCATGGTTTCCCTTATTTTCATTAACTAGTATGCATCTAGGATAATCTTACCAGACAAGTAGAAAAGCTCAAAAGCTATGCACATATGACCATATAAGATCATGCTAAGCGAAATGAACCCCAAGATAAGGAGACAAGAAGTTTTATCTCTCCTACTGTTGTTTTTAATGTACTTATAATGTACTATGTGATTTTTTTGTTTCTTTTGTATGTTCTTCCCCTATGGTACACCTCTTGTTTCACTGTGTTTGATTCTGGTACCCTGCATCTTGTATATACTTTTTTTTCTAATTTGGGGAGGAGAGGGGAAATAACAAAACACTGAAACAAGAATACACGTTGACCTATTTTAACAATGAAATGTACAAGGCACTACGTTGAAAATGAACTTTACAACTTTGGGGGAAGGAGGAGTTGGGGATATGGGAAGGGAAGGGATGGTAGGGGAAAAAAGCAAAGGAGGGGGGTAACAATGCTCAATAGGAAATGTACTCATTACCTTATTCATGTAACTGTAACCCCTCTGTATAGTATCTTTACAATAAAAATATATTTAAAAATAAGTTTATAGGATGCTAATAATACAAAACTTGTTAAAATAAAATAAAATCATGAAACTCTACTAATAATTTTATTTCAGAAAATCTACTCTTATTTATTTATGACCATTTGTCATATTATATCCCAAAACTTTTATATGATTTACCCTATAGGCTATTATCAACTGAGTAATTGGTGTATAAGGGTATCTAGTCTTAGAAAGGCTATAATAATTGTTATTGTAACAACTTGTTTAATTCATGACCTTCAAGTCTTCAAGGTATCTGTGAAAGACTCCAGGCATTTGGCCTTTTCTCAAATATATCAGTGTGCATGTGTGCTTACCTAATTTACTAAATTTTGAGAAGAAACTATGCCTTCTCATTCCTCTACATTCCCCCAAAATGTCAGAAATCAATGACACACTTGACTTGATCAATGAGCTGCAATGAAAAGATTAGAATTGGGAATCAAAGCTTTTATTGCCAGAAAGAAAGATTTACTTTATCTCTCTGAATTTACCATCCTTTGGCTATGTTTTTTTTCAAAACTTACAGGATCTAAAATAATATTTAGTATACTTTTATTTTAATTTTTGGCCCAATAAACTTCATAGCCATTGAAGACATTGCTATACATTATGAACTTTAGCTTTGAAATTCCAGGAGCTATTCATTTGTCAGAGCCATTAAATCCAAAATTTTATGGGAAACAAATTTTAGAGGAAAAACAAATATTTTAGAAAGCTAAAATTGATCATAAAATACAACAATCTAAATAAAATATGGATTGAAAATAATTACCACCTACTTTTATATGTGTTTTGACAAGAGAATCAGGAATAATAATAATTCAGAGCTTATTTCAACAATAAATTATAAAGTTATTATATACACTATATTTTATATAATTATATAATCTAAATTAATTATAATCATCATTCAGAAACTATAATTTGCAATCACTTTTATCAGTATTTTAAATGTTTGAATGTTTTCCAATGGATTGCTTTCTTTGTACTCTTTATTTTTCCATATTCCTGACTCTGTAGCTATCAGAACTAATTCTCAATAGCAAATATTCACTGGTCATAGAATTTCATAAATATGTTCCTCATTTCAGTGAAGATTTTAATTCTATATTCTATATACTGTATCCTTTTTTTTAAAATTTTATTTAATTTTATTTGAGAACATACTGTACAGAGGGGCTACAATTACATTGGCAGGATAATGCATACATTTCTTACCAAGCATTGCAGCCTCCTCCTTTGTTTACCCTTCACCTCCTTTCCCTGCCTCCCCCCTCCCCCCACCCAATTATACCCCTCCCCCAACCCAATTATACCCCCCTACCCCCCAACACACAGACATTGTAAAGCTAGTTTTGACATGACATTTTGTACTTCTCATTGTTGCAACAGGTCTACCTGAATCCTTAAACGACTTGGTTGTCCCCATCTCCTCCACATGTTATACTGACATCAAATATAGTGAAAGCGGGGGTTACACTGTGGGGGAGGGACATACAAAGCAACAAAGAAATAATCTTATAAATGCATTAGAAACACATGCATGAAAGAAACGAAAACATTAAAATACATATTTAAGGGTTCATTTTCCTAACATCACATTATCTGACCTTTTCCGCTTGACTCATACCTATACTAGATATTGCAAATAAGGGAAACCATGGGACCTATGCTTCTTTGGGCCTGGCTTACTTCACTTAATATAATTTTTTCCAAACCTTTCCATTTCCTAACAAATGGGGAAATGTCATTTTTTCTGATGGAGGCATAGAATTCCATTGTGTATATATACCACATTTTCTTGATCCATTCATCTACTGAGGGGCATCTGGGTTGGTTCCATATCTTAGCTATGGTAAATAATGCTGCAATAAACATAGTTGTGCTGGTAGCTTTAGTGTGGTCTTGTTTGTAAACATTTGGGTAAATGCCCAAAAGTGGGATTGCTGGATTATAGGGGAGATCTATGTGAAGTCTTTTGAGGAACCTCCATACTGCTTTCCAAAGTGGTTGAACAAGTTTACATTCCCACCAACAATGAAGTAAGGTTCCTTTCTGTCCACATCCCCTCCAGCATCTGTTGTTGTTAGAGTTCTTGATTTTTGCTGTTCTAACTGGAGTGAGGTGATATCTCAATGTTGTTTTGATTTGCATTTCTTTTATGGCTAGGGATGTTGAACATTTCTTCATGTGTCTATTGGCCATCCTTCTTTCTTCTTCAGAGAAGCTTCTCTTTAAGTCTTTCGCCCACTTATTTATTGGGCAGTTGTTTCTTTGAGGATTTGTTGTTGGGTGGTTTAATTTTTTGAGTTCCAAGTATATTTTAGATATGAGACCCTTGTACGTTTTATGGCTAGTAAAGATCTTCTCCCAATCGGTGGGCTTTCTATTGATCTTGCTAGCTATGTCATTTGCCCTGCAGAAGCTCTGCAATCTTATGCAATCCCATTTGTCCAACCTTTCTTTGATTTGTTGTGCTTCCCGGTCTCTATTCAGAAAATTTCGGCCTGAGCCAAGGAGACCTAGGGTTTCTCCTATTCCATCCTGTAATGTTTTCAGAGTGTCTGCTTTGAGTTCAAGGTCTTTGATCCATTTGGAGTTGATTCTGGTGCAGGGTGATATATAAGGATCTAGCTTTAGTTTTCTACATGTAGTTAAACAATTTTGCCAGCACCATTTACTGAAGAGGCTGTCTTTCTTCCATTCTATTGTTTTAGCTTCCTTATCGAAGATTAGATGGCTATAGGTCTGTAGGTTCATTTCTGGGTTTTCAATTCTATTCCATTGGTCCTGAGGTCTGTTCTTATGCCAATACCAAACTGTATCCTAAACAGACTTTGTTCTTCAATAAAGAAAACGCTCTTTATTCCCTGAGGGCTATTTCATTTCAATTCTGCTTAATGGCATTTCTTATCATTCTATTCTTTAGGATGATAATGCTGGAAGTAAAAATGCACTCAATGAAATGCTTTGAGGACAGGTTACCAATATTTCTAATTAAAGATACCATTGGCCATAAGCAAATTAGACTAAACAACATTTAAAAAAATTTTAATTGTGAAAATACTGTACAGAGGGGTTACAATTACATGGGCGAGATAATGAGTACATTTCTCATCGAACATTGTAGACTCCTCCTTTGTTTCCCCTTCCCATCCTCCCTTCACCCCTCCAATCCTCCCCGTCCCCCCCAACAAAGTTGTAAAGTTTGTTTTAGACATAACGACTTGTACATCTCCTTGTTGCAATGGGTCCACCTGTATCCCTATTTACACGATTTGTTTTTTTTCCTTCCTCTCCACAAATTATACCAACATCAAATACAGTGAAAGCAGGGATTATACTGTGGGGGAAGGACATACAAAGCAACAAAGAAATAATCATATAAATGTGTTAGAAACAATCACATGAAAGAAAAAAGGACATTTGAATACATATCTTAGGGTTCATTTCCCTAACATCACTTTATCTGACCTTTTCTGCTTGATTCAGACATACACTAGATATTGCAAATAAGGGAAACCATGGGACCTATGTTTCTTTGGGCCTGGCTTACTTCACTTAATTTAATTTTTTCCAAGCCTTTCCATTCCCTAACAAATGGGGCACTGTCCTTCTTTCTGATGGAGGCTTAGAATTCCATTGTGTATATATACCACATTTTCTTGATCCATTCATCTACTGAGGGGTATCTGGGTTGGTTCCATATCTTAGCTATAGTAAGTAATGGTGCAATAAACATAGTTGTACTGGTAGCTTTAGTGTGGTCTTGTTTGTATAAACAACATTTTCAACATGGTACAAAAACTGTAAAATTATAAATTACTGGAATTAAAGATGGTACATATATGAAATTTTACCAGGCTTCATAAAATACTTTAATATTGAGGTCAAAGTAATGTTGGGCTAGATTTGCTTCCTTTGAATTTTATTTAAATATTCTGCTATTTCTGATGAAAGCCAGCCTTGGCAAAATTTATTCCTTAGATTCAAGAAGAATTCATGACACTCTACTTTCATTGATACTGTATTTGGGTTTGTGTATGTGTGTTTTACTTGTCTTGTTTTCTTTATCACTCTAGCTCTGTAAGTTAAGTGTTGAGTTGGCATTTTAAATTAATATTAATATAATTAATATAATATTATAATTAATACAAACAAATTAAAACTTTTACTAAAATAACTTAAGTGAACTTTTTCTTTGGTCCTGAACTAAGAATTGGTCAGTACTAGAGCTAGGTTGAAAGAAAACTTTACTGAATGAATGAATGGTACTCTGTGTACAGAGCCTGTCTTTGTATATAAGTCTTAGAATAAATGGGGAAAGAGCTTGTCAGGAAAAGTCAACCTTTAGAAAATGGGGTGGGAAAAGGGAAACCTTGGCTGGAGGTCAGGTTCAAGGGCAACCTTTAAAAATTATTTTTATTTCCTTTAAGTAGTTGTACAAAAGAGTTGCCATTCAACAGAGTGGTTAATGAATACAGTGCCTACAAACCTCACCCACCTCACCCTTTCCCTCACTTTTCTTATTTTTTGCTATTTATTTTTTGTCACTTAACAAATTAATATATATGTATATAATGCATCTTAATCTGTGTCATCATCCCTTCAACAACTTCACTCCCCTTTGACTCACTCCTTCTTTTATTTTTCTAAATCCTCTAGCATATACAATTCGTTCTTGCCTGCATTCTACTCATTTCCCCTGTTCATTCTATAGATTCTCCTAAAGGGCCGAATGGACCAAGAAAATGTGTCATATATACACAGCAGACTTTTATTCATACATCAGAAAGAATGGAAAGACTAGGAAAAAATATATTAAATGAAGTAAGCCAGACCTAGAGAAGCAGAGGATGCATAGCTACCCTCATTAGTGGGAACTAGAATGTGCCTATGAATCTAGAAGTAAGCAGACTGGGTAGCACCCAAGTGGGTATAAATGAATTAACTGAAGTATAAAAGAATATATGGAGAAAGCAAATAGTATAATTTTTTAGAAAGACTAAGTCAAAGTCTAACTAAATAACAACGAGGAAATAGGACAAGCAAGGGGGTAAGCAACAGGAGAAAGGAAGATGAGTAGTCTTTAAAAATGACAACAACACATTTTTGTCAAGGTGATCTACAGAGGAGTTACAGTTACATAAGTAAGGTAGTGAGTACATTTCTTGTAGAACTTGTTACACCTCTCTCATTTTTCTCCCACTTTCCCTCTCCCTACCCCCCCCCAAGTTTTACAGATTATTTCCAACATATTGTCTTGTGAATATTGCTGTTCTGTGACACCAATCAATGACACCATGAAAGGGAAAATTACTTTTTATTTTTTTACAAAATACCAGGAAAAATATATCTGTTTGAACTGAATGTGAAGAGATTTTAATTGAATTTTATATCCAAATAAAATGGTTGTTATTCTTCACCAGTCGAACTATAGTTCACACAAGTAAGAAGATCAGAAATGGGTTTCCATGTTTAAGCCATTCCAAATTATCAGGAAATAAAGAGTTTAACTTGTATCAGAGTTATTTATGCCATTTTTAGGATGTGAGGAAAACCACAAAATTGACATCCAGTGATTTTACAAATTTATGAAACACATTATGATGTTTTGTTAAATGTGCATATTGTATTTGAGTAATAAACATAGTCTACATTTCACATAATTCTCATTTCTTTATGGTAAACCATTCAAAAATGTTCTCTTGTAACTGTTTTAAAATATATACTGTATTATTATTGATTATGGAACCTATCTGACCACATCTTTTACTTAATGTCCACTACTAATATTATTATTACTATTATTTTCCACTCAAGGTTGATGCTCTACCACTTGAGCCACACCTCAAGTCCATGTATTTGCTGATGAACTTTTCTGCCCAGGATGCCTTTATATCTCAATCCTCCACATTTCATTGTCCTGAGTAGCTAGCATTATAGGCATGAGCCACTAGCACCTGGCTCAGCACTGCTCAACAAGTTTTGGTGAGGTCTCATTAGCTTATTTAAAATAAAGTTTGAGAAATACTTTTAATAATTGTGTGGCTCAAATTGAACATACAACCAGCCATGTCAAAAATATTTTACATAGAATAAACTAAAGTTATGAACATACTGCCTTATAGTTATTGTAATCAATCTTTGAGAAATATACATATATACAAAAATAATACATATATACATGCACACATGTGTATTAATTTTATTGTAAAGGTGATTTACAATGGGGTTACAGTTACATGACTCAGTTAATGAGTATATTTAATTTGGAACAGTGTCACCTCCTCCCTCATTCTCTCCCAGTTTTTCCTCTCCCAACTTTCCCCCCCCCAAATTGTATAGTAAATTTCCAACATAGTGTTTAGTGGGTTCCACTGCTGAAGTGGTTTACCCCTTGTCCCACTGTTTCTGTGCTTCCCCATCACTTCCCAAATCAGATAAACTTATATACAAGACAAGGGGTACAGAAATCTAAAACAGAGAGAGAAGGGAATAAAATAATGAAAACAGGAGAGAAGAAAAGGGGGAAAAAGGAGCCACAAACAGTATGATAAAAAGAAATTCTCTTAAGCCAGGAGCTGGTGGCTCACACCTGAAATCCTAGCTACTCAGCAGGCTGAGATCTGAGGATTAAGGTTCAAAGACAGCTCAGGCATGAAGTCTGTGAGGCTCTTACCTCCAATAAACCACTCAGAAAATTGGAAGTGACGCTGTGGCTCAAGTGGTAGAGCACTTGCCTTGAGCTGAACATCTCAGGCCCCACGACTGACAAAAAAAATCTCAGTTACATTTCTTGGAGTTCATTTGGATAAGGATCATTTTCTATGGCCATATACACGTAGTTATTGAGCCCTTGCAATCCTCTCCAAAGAATATCCTCCTTTGTTCTCATTGTGTGAATGTTTAGACTGATGTTTAATTAATCATGTCCAGGTGTAATTACTTATCTTTAGAAATAGGAATGGCTAATAGATGCATAAAGAAATGTTTGTCATATCTGGCCATAGAGTAAATGCAAATCAAATCAGCATTATGATTCCACCTCATCTCAGTTAAAATGACCATTATCAAGAAAAATAATAATACCAGATGTTGGTAGGGATACTGCCCTAAGAAATGCTACTGCACTGTTCGTAGAGTTGGTAGAGTTCAGCTACTCTGGAAAGTGTGGAGGTTCCTCAAACGACTAAACAGAGTTCCCCTATGACCCTTCAAACCCACTTTCTGGGCATTTACCCAATTGACCAAAAACCAGAGGCTATACGAAAACCAACTAGCATGACCATGTTCATTGCAGTATTATTTATCATAGCCAACATATGGAAACAAACCCAGATTCCCCTCAGTGGATGAATGGATCAAGAAAGTGTGGTATATATATACAATGGAATTCTATGCTTCTATCAGAAAGAATGACATTTCCCCATTTATAAGGAAATGGAACGACTTAGAAAAAAATTAAACTAAGCAAAGTAAGCCAAACCCAAAAAAATAGGCTGCATGGTTTCCCTCATTTGTAATAACTAGAACATGTCTATAAATCTACAAGTGAACTCAATGGATAGTAAAAAAAACAATATATATTATATATGACTAAAGAAAGTATATATAATAAGGTGATGTTAGGGAAATAAACATAAGATATGTATTCAAATGGTTTTTTTTTTCTTTCAGGTACAGGTGGACCCATTGCAACAATGAGATGTACAAGTCGTTATTTCAAAAACGAACTTTACAACTTTGGTGCCGGGGGTGGGGGAGGTGGGGGGAGTGGGGAGGTGGGCCCGTGGGGAGGATTGGGTGGAAGGGGCAGGAGAGGATGGGAAGGGATGGGAAGGGGAAACAAAGGAGGAGGCTAAAATGCTTGATAAGAAATGTACTCATTATCTTGCCCATGTAATTGCAACCCCTCTGTACAGTATTTTCACAATAAATTTTTTGAATAATAAATAAAAAAAGAAAGTATATATAATAAAATTTAGCTATTTTAAAAGTAAGCAAAACTTGAATTTATCATATGAAAAAAATGTGTAATTGCTAACATACAAGATATAGGACATTTGTTTTAAAAAGTTAATTAGGCCGGGCACGGGTGGCTCACACCTGTAATCCTAGCTACTCAGGAGGCTGAGATCTGAGGATCAAGGTTTAATGCCCGGGCAGGAAAGTCCATGAGACTCTTGTCTCCAATAAACCGCTAGAAAACCAGAAGTAGTGCTGTGGCTCAAGTAGTAGAACACTCGCCTTGAGATGAAGAGCACAGGGACAGCGCCCAGGCCCAGAGTTCAAGCCCACAACCGACAAAACAAACAAACAAACAAACAAAAATTTTTAGAAGTACTCTCTTTTCAACCTTGTATCATCTAATCAACCTTCATATCTATGTATTTGTGGTCTTTACTGTTATTATTGCTACACAGAAATGAATCATATGGTAACAACTTCTTTGATATAACATCATTTGCTTGGCAAGTTTTTTTGTTTTTAAAGATCATATCATTAAGTGCATCATCCTTTTCCTGATTGTGTCTGAGTATATTTTGCTTTATGTAGTTAATTAAGCTATACTGCTGTTTGCTTACTGACATAGAGAATATATCAAATTGGGGGGCTATTAGGAATAAAATAAGTGTGAATTTCATGTATAGCCCTTTCCTATACATCTAAATTGTCATTTATATTAGTGAATAGTTCAATGTGTAACCATTGGATCAGGTAGCAGGTCAATGTTTAATTTGACAAGAAAATGGCATTCTGTGTTTTCAAAAGTGTGTTCCTCCTTGCTTTCCATCCTCTAAGCACTTATATTCAATCTTCATTTTTAACATTCTAGGTGTAATTGCAAACAAAAGTAGTTTTATAATTTATATGTGTTGATGGAATTATTTTACCTGTCAATGTTGGGACTCAGCCACTGTAAGGACAGCTTAGTGTGCATCTAGACTCTGGAGTCCTTGGGGCCGTCTTATGCAACTTTTTGAACAAACTCATTCTGTCTCGACTCAAATACAAGAAGTCTTATTTCCTCAAATCAAAAATTTTCTTTTTAGCTTAGTATAGGTATCATGTTGTTTTGTCTTCTTGAAACTATTTCTAGGCTGAAAATGTGGTCATCATAGGTCTCATCTCTTTGTGTCCTACTTAAGGTATAAAATGCTATCTATAAACCATTACTTTTCAATTTTCAAGCTGCTCACAGCAGAAGGACTGTCTTGTACCAGCTACTTCATCATGGATCACACACATTTATATTATTTGACCATTGGTCATATCCTTAGCAAGCTCTCCATGGGATTTATTGACTACCTGTTTCCCAGGGGTCAGCAGATTTCTACTATCAGACCACAGAATCTTGGGAGAGTAGTGGTCATGTTAGATGCAAAGTAAATGGCATAAATCTGCGACCTAGAGTGAGCATTCTGTGGGGAAATTTCTACATTTTTTACTTTATAGTATGTGACTTTGATCCCTTTCCATGTATTGTTCACTTTTCTGTATCTAAACAGTCTACTTTTTACATCTTGTTACAGGCATATTATGAAAAATAAAGGAATGAACATTTTACATGGAAAGAGTTTATAACAGTATCTGTACAGAGAGTTAACATTTAAATTCTCATTCATGTTTCCATGCTCTTCCTTCTAATCTACCTTTTAAAATGGGCTTTGTGTTTATGCATTTTCCTGTGGCCTCTGGTGATAATTCTCCAAACTTTTGTTTATCTCCCTGTTTTTGTCAATCTTCCTTATCATTTGACTGGCTAAGTTTGATTATCAAAGTTATGATTTAGAATATTCATATTTATCATCTTGTTGATTAATATTCACAAAATCATAAGAATTAAATATTTATATTCATATTTATCATCTTGTTGATTAATATTTACAAAATCATAAGAATTAAATATTGTAGAATGCTGCACTTTGGTAGCAGAGTTGTTGGGGAGTCACATACGCTTAGCTAGTGGAATTATTTAACCTACTTTCATCCATGTTGTTTTATCTCCACCTCTTTCCTATCTGACGCACAAAATGGCTCTGTATGTTTATTGAAACATTATAACCTTGTGTTTCTGATAAGCATTTTTCTCTCTTTTAATACTGGAGGAAATATAGCAGCAGAAGGTTTTTTTTCCAGCTTGACATTTTTCAACATCAGAGTTCAATAAAATATAAAGTCACTTTATTTCTTTATCATTTTGGTCTCTTTTTGCCCCATTTTGTCTCTAATGATACCACATGAAGAATAATGTCAAAATTCTTGATAGAACTCCTACGTATGTTATCTACAGCATTCTTTCATATCCCATGATATTTAGATGGCATTTAAAATTGTTGTTCACTGAAACAGTGCTACACTATGTTTTAGAAACCACTTTCTTCTTAGCACATATGCAGAATTAACACATGTAACAATGTAACAGGGATTTTTTATAAAGCTTTACATATGGTAAGAAACTTCTGAAAACACACTATGGTTGTAGAGACCTCAGTTAACTACAGGTCTTTTCCTGGAACATGTAGCATTTTACAAAGTTAGGAATTCTATGTCAGAATTTCGATGATGAAATCTGATAAAAATTTAACACTAAAAGATACCCAGTATCTTTTTTCCTATTCATACAGATGCTGGTTATTTAATAAAAATACTCCTTTTCTGTATGTAATTACTCATGAAAATATATTTCAATTGTAACATTGAAATGAATCAAAGGATTTTATATTTAACAACCCAAAATTATATTTCATTGTATCATATAAGTACTTGGCTGACATCTTATACTTTATGTCAGATAAATAAAATGTAAGTTAATATCTATTTTTACAAACATAATTAGAAGGGTAAAATTCTTTATATTCTCAAAAATATTTTAGATATGATGTTCTTTTTATATCTTAGGACTTAAAACATTATTGTTCATAATTATATTCTATACAGAATGATTCTTTTATCCTTAGTCAATAATTCAAACTAACTGGAAAAGCAAATATTGGATATTTTTTCACCCCAAATAAATTTAGTAACAAATAGACATTACTTTTTCTTTTCTAGAACTATTTCTGCATTTGAACATTTCTCAATGATGTAAATTTTTATATTTGCTTTGAGTCTCAAAAGTCTGTATTTATTTGAGGTATAACAATTTCAAAAATAATGTAATTCACCCATTTCTATTAACTCAATGTTTAAGGATGATTCCGAATACATAGTCTAAATTCCTAGTACATTTATTTACTGATTATTATCATGCAGTATAGGACTCAATAAGAATTCATAGAGGTGTAACTGGTCTGGCACAGATAGCTGATATTTCTTCTTTTTGTCTTAGAAGGACACCAATTTGTAAGATTAAGTGTGAAGAGGACTCAAAGAATACCAGAGAATGCCTTTCTGCTAGGCTCCTGTCTCATTTCTGGAGCAAGAAAGGACTGCAGGCTTGTATGGAGAGAATCTGCCACAGGTAGTGCAGCAGAATCCTGACAGCTAGAATTCTGATGCCACCTGTCAGTGTGCTGAGATTACTGTCTTTTGAAGGATGGGCCTCATTGCCCTAGTTTTCCCATTAACCCACTTTCTACCACACTGCTCACTTGCCCTTCTCTTGGACTGACTGCTGTGTCTTGTCCTATCTTCCATACAAAATCTTAAACAGTTTCAGAGGAAGCTCTTAATTTAGGATATCAGTACCACGGGAGGCAAGTGCCTTAGAGAAGTGAAACACAGTTCTATCTCCCCACCTTCCAGGATAAAAGCATGCTGTTTGGATAAGCACTGAAAATGGTTCAAGGAAAAGAGTCCTAGCTAAAAATAGATATATAAATGAAGTCAGACATGAAGAAATCTTTTCAAATGGCTCATAAATCAGTATGCCACTCTTTTATATGTCCTTAAAAATTGAAAAGTTTGAAGGGTAAATTCATGCTGGTGGTCTGAAGCAAAAAAGAAATATTCATGTTTGCAAAATAAACATTTCTAGACAAGAAATTCTCTGAGTTTAAAAAATGTGATGTTATGGGGAAATGATGGAAAATTTTGAAGCCTGTGTTTATCCACCTTAGAATATATCATGTTTTGAAGAAATTTATTCAGAACAGACCAAATAGCTAATAAAGTAAAAATGACCAATATTAGTAAAAAAATCATCAATGCATGAGTAAAAGGCTTTTCTCTAGGCAAATATAACCATCATATTCAAGGTGTAACTTGAGGAGAATGAGTGGGGTTCAGATAAATCTGGAAGACTGTGACTGGAATGACACTGATTAAGATGCACTTATACATAAACTAACATGTTAAATTAAAACCTCCTTGACAACTAATTATAGAAAATAAAAATAAAATACATTTAAAAATAAATGGCCTGGTCCAATAAAAAGTTTGCTAGATTTGAGGTCTGAAATCTGAACTAATAGACTAATATTTTTTAACTATCAACTTAGTAATGTAGTTTCCCACTGTAATTATAAATATGCATATTTATTATAAATAGTACATTTTAATACTTAAAAAACAATATATTTTCTTATTTATTCAAAAGATTATGAACAGAAGGGTTACAACTATATAAGCTAGGTGAGGAGTACATTTCTTTCTAGACACTGCTACCCCTCCCTCATTTTCTCCTGGTTGCCCTTCCCCACTCCATTTCACCCAAACTTGCAAAGTTTGTTTCCAACTTAGTGTCTAGTGAGTATCATTGTTGCATTAGTTTATCCTTTGTCCTGCTTGCTCTGTGATTCCTGTTTCCTTCCATGGATCAAATAAAGTTATATATAAGACAAAGTGTACAGCAAACAAAACCAAACAAAAAAAGACAAAAACACAAAAAAAAGAAAGAAAGAAAAATGAAATAAATGCAAACAGTACATTATAGAAACATGTTTCTCCAATTATTGGAGTTGATTATGATATACTTCATTATGTGTGGTTATATGCAATTAGCAATTGGGCTATTATGATCCTCTGCTACGAATGATATAAACATAATCCAGTTATTACAAATGAGGGGAACTGTGCAAGCTATGTTTCTTTGGCTCGGATTTGCTTCACTTAATATAATTTTTCGAGGTCTTTCCATTTCCTTATGAATGGGGCAATGCCATTCTTTCTGATGGAGGCATAGAATTCCATTGTGTATATATACCACATCTTCTTGATCCATTTGTCTACTGAGGAGCATCTGTATTGGTTCCATGTTTTACCTATGGTAAAAAAAATGCTGCAGTAAACATAGTTGTGCTGGTAGGTTTAGCATAGTCTTGCTTGTGGTCATTTGGGTTTTAAACGCTTAAGAGTTGGATTGCCGGCTCAGAGGGAGCTCTATGTTTAGTCTTTTGAGGAACCTCTGTACTGCTTTCCAGAATGGCTGAACCAGAGCCAGTTTACATTCCCACCAACAATGTAGTAGCATTCCCTTTTGGCCACATTCCCACTAGCAACTGTTATTACTAGATTTCTTGATAAGGTCATTCTAACTGGAGTAAAGTAGAATCTAAATGTTGTTTTGATGTGCATTTCTTTTATGGTCAGAGATGACAAACATTTCTTGATGTGTTTATTGGCCATTCTTATTTCCTCTTCAGAGAAGTCTCTCTTTAAGTCTTCAGCCCACTTGTTTAATGGGGTGGCTGTTTCTTTGAGGATTTGCTTTTGGGTGACTATTTTGAGCTCTAAGTAAATTTTAGATATGAGCCCCTTGTCTGTTGTATAGATAGTGAAGATCTTCTTCCAGTCTGTGGGCTTTCTATTTATCTTGCTAGCTATGTCTTTTGCCATGCAGAAGTTCTACAGTTTAATGCAATCCCATTTATCTAACCTTTCTTTGATTTGTTGTGTTTCTGGGTCTTTATTAAGAAAGTTTTGACTTGTGCCAAGGACTCTTCCTGTAATATTTTCAGTGTATCTGCTTTTACCTCAAGATCCTTGATTCATATGGAATGATTCTGGTGCAGGGTGATATATGAGGATCTAACTTCCACTTTCTATACATACATAACCAATTCTGCCAGCACCATTTGTTGAAGAGGCTGTCTTTCTTCTATTCTGTTTTTTTCTTTATCGGCTCCCTTATCAAAGATTAGGTGGCTACAGGCCTGTGGGTTCATTTCTGGATCTTCAGTTCTATTCCATTGGCCCTCAGGCTTCTTCTTGTACTAGTACCAAGTTGTTTTTATACTATGGATTTGAAATAGAATTTGAAGTTTGGTATTGATATTCCTCTAGCACTGTTCTTCCTGCTAAAGATTGTTATTGCTGTTCAGGGACTGTATCAGACCTAGTGTAAATATGTGTCTTTATTTTGGAGGGGAATACTAATGGCTGAAATTTCTCGGCTTGGAAGATGGATGTTTAAGTTTATAAGTAACTTTCACACAGTTTCTCATTGTGGCTAAGGCATTTTACAAGCCCATTCTCACATGACACATTACTCATCCTTTGCCAAACTTGACATTGGTGATCTTTTGAATTCTGACCTTTAGAATAAATGTATGGTGCTATCACATTGTGGTAATAGATTACATTTCACTAATGTTAATTATGTGGAGCATATTTGTCTGAAATTCTTAATCAGTCAAATGTTTGTGAAAGATGTCTATTGAAGTTTTAGACCATTCTTAGAAAACTGGCTCACTTATTTGACTGAGTTACAAAGTTCTTTCTCTATTTTCAATGCAAGTTATCTGACAGATTATTTATTGTGAAAACTACCTCCATTTTGTTGCTGGAATTTTGGTTTTTACATCAATTATTTTCAAAGAAGGGACACATTAATTTTGATGGTCTACGTTTTCTGATTTTTTTCTTTATACTTTATGCTTTTTACATTACAATCAAGAACTTTTAGCCTACCTAAACATGTATAGATTCTTCACATATGTTCTACTTAAGAAGTTTACCAGTTTGGGCTTTTATATGTAGGAATATAATCCTTATTCCAAGTTCAGCTTTACAAATCATTTAATCGCAACTAAATGTTGATCTTAACACTTTTCCCTTGATTTTTAATTCATGAAACTATTACAAAGAAACTCAGCAATGTAAACAAAGCATCATTTCTTACTGCATGGAGTTGGGGTAACTTTAGTTCAAGACATTTTCTGCTATCCAACATCTTAGTTCTCATTAACAGAAGGGAAAAAGATGAGGAAGAACATGATGCAATATAATACAGGTAAGGCCAGCTTTGTTCTTAATCAACATAAAACCTGAACACAAAAATGGTCCCAAAGATGAATAATTTTGAATTCTTTGTATAATAATTATAAAATTTTAACTAAAGAGTTGGATGACTACATTTATTTTAATTGATACATTAAATCACAAAATTGTACATGGTAATGTAACATTTTAATACATGCATGCACTGTGTAATATTTAGACAAATTAAATATGTCTATCTTTAAATACTTAATTACTTCTATATGGCAAACACTTTCAAAAATCCTTCCTTCTAGCATTTTTCATTGAAATAAACAATCCATTATTGTTTATAGACATCCTGATGTACAACAGCACACCTGAATTTCTTCTCCTCTGTATCTATAACTAGGGACCCATCGACCAACTTCTCACACTTCCTTCTTCTCTACTTTCCCCATATCTCCCCTATAAACTACCATTCTTCCCTTGCCTTCTACACAAGGGATTTTTTGTAAAT
Source organism: Dipodomys merriami (assembly GCF_024711535.1). NCBI lineage: Eukaryota > Metazoa > Chordata > Mammalia > Rodentia > Heteromyidae > Dipodomys > Dipodomys merriami. The sequence continues at coordinate 153,120 of NW_027202456.1, read as the reverse complement.
CCTTCATATAAAGTGAGATTATATTGTATTTGATTTTCTGCACCTGCCTTATTTCAGTTAACATAATGTCCTCGAGTTCTATCCAGGTGGCCAAAAATGTTAGAATTTCTTGCTTATTTATGACTGAAAGATATTCAAGTCCATATGTGTTCACCTTTTCTTTATCTCTTTGTAAGTTGATAAACAATTATGTAATTTCCAGGTATGGGCTATTTTGAATAATATTGTTATGACTACGACAGTCCATTTGCAAAGAAAATGCAGATGTCTCTGCAATATACTTGTTTCATTTCCGTTGGATATATATCCCCTAGTGGAATTTCTGGCTCATATGGATGAATGAATTTTAAAGACCCTCCATACTGTTTTCCATACAGCTGGATTACTTTAAAATTCATATCAACTTGTGTATGGGGTCCTTTTTCCTTCATATCCTTACCAAAGCTTGCTGTTTGGTCTTTTTTGACAATAGCTTTTCTTTGTTGGATACATAAAATCTCATTTGATTTTTAGTTGCATTTCCCTGATGATGAGTGCTGTTTATTATATATGACTACTATTTGTCCCTTTAGAGAAATGTCTATTCTGGCCTTTTTCCTACATTTTACTTGATTCATTATTTTAATTCTCTGTTGGGTTGAGTTACACCCACATATTCCTATATACATATGCACATATATATTTACATATGTATGCCAATCTGTAAATAATTGTTTTACTCTTTTAACGGATTCATTTAACAGGTGTGAGGCACCAGTCCCTGGCTTATGGATTCTTTAGTTGACTATGTCTCTTAGTTGTTTTGAAGAGTGGTGACAGATACTATAAATATAAATACATGTACAAATATGTGTGCTCAATTGTAGGACAATAAATAAAACAGTTCCTTGCAAATATGCATTGTACATAAGAAATATGAAAAGATCTTATATACAAAAAGATTCATTATTTAAATAGACCCTCATTTGTTCATGTAGAAGTAGCAATGGGTAAACAAATGCTTCAATAGTACTCACTGGACACCATGTTGAAAATGAGCTATACAACATGTGGGTAGAATGGGAGGGAAAAACTGGGAGACAGCAAGGGAAAGGTTGGCATTATTGAAAAGGAAAGGTACCCTTTGCCTAATTTATTTCACTGTAGTTCCTCTGTTTTCAGCATTTTCAAATAAATTTTTAAAGAACCCTACTGTAATAGGGTCAATACTGTAAACTGTAAAGTATTAGACAATTCTATAGGAAGCTAATATAACCTCACATTTTATACCTAGCCCAGATACCAGCCATGTGTATGACAGAATAACATTTTTAAATATGTATTATCCCAATATTTTCACCTCCCAATTTCTCTCTCAGAAATTACTAAAGAATAGCTTCCTCTATAATGAAGGTAGAAACAATAAAGATAAATAAACCAGATCCAGGAAAACAAGCAAGAAGTGGGGGACAAATAGAATTACCAGATTTTTAAGCATATAAATTAGAAAACTGTAAAGTCAAAGAGAACAGATGGACAACAAATTCTAAAAATGAGGCTCTATCTCAAAGAGGACCAGAAGTGGCTCAGCCTGCAATCCTATCTCCTGAAGAGCCTGAGATCTGGAGGATCACAGTTCCCAGCCAGCTCAGGTAAAATGGTCTATGAGATTTCATCTCCAAAAATAAAATCTAGGCTGGAGGTACGGCTGAAATGGTAGAACATTGGTTAAGTTAGCAAGCTGAGCAAGCATGAAGCCCTGAGTTCAAACTGTGGCATATTATATAGATAGACAAATAGAATGATATAGACAGACAGACAGTCAAACAGATAGATAACAGGAAACTACATTCATGGCTCAGATGATAGAACAAGTGCTAACAAGTGTGTGGTCTTAAGTTCAAACCAGAATATCATAAAAAATGATGTATAACTAATTAATTGAAGTAGACTATATCACGTACCTATTTGGAATCTAATACTTACATAGTCATAAAATAAGCCTATTAAATAATATTTGATGTAAAACTTGCATAAAGTATTGAATAAATAAAATAAAAAGACAGAGAGAAAGGATTGGAATATCTTGACTGTTAATAAAGATTTGCAATTATGTCCATTCTTAGTACACTAATTCAACATTCAAAAATAACTATATAAGATATTTGAGTCAGGCACTGGTGGCTCATGTCTACAAACATAACTACTCAAGAGGCTGTGAGATTTGAGGGTCCCCATTCAAAACCAACCTAGGGAGATAAAAAGATAAATGAGAAAGTGAGGTCCTGGGTACAAGCCCCCAAACTGACACAAAAATAAAAGAAAAAAAAGTACCTGAAATCATAGCCTTATATTAAAGCATAGAATTAAATAATTTAAAGGGATTTCCTTTAAAGAATGAGCTCTGAATTTTCAAAGAGTTTGGACTATACTTTTTCCCACCTCCCTCTGCTGTTTCTTTTCCTTCTTTCATTCTTTCTTTTTCTGGTTCCTTCCTTCCTTCCTTCCTTCCCTTCCTTCCTTGCTTTCTTCTTTCCTTCCTTCGTTCATTTCTTCCTTCCATCCTTCAATTTCTTCCTTCCCTCCTTTTTTCCTTCTTTTTTCCTTCCTTTCTTATTCTAGGATTTACATTATTAATTCACTCCTTAATGAAGTACATCTATTGAACCAAGAACAAAAATTAAATAAAAGATAAATTCCTATACATTTAATGCTCTTTCTATATTTTGAATAATTTACTGTGTACTTTCCAAGGAAGGCATTGCTTTCTCATTTCATTGTAATTATGTGTAGATGAACAGAGATGGTTTTATTTAATTGCTCCATATATCTAGCTGATTGTTTTCCACTGCTAAGATAGTAAACTAGAAGCACAAGGTATGTGTACATGAATATTTCATGACTTGTTCAAATTTATTTACTAATTTTACTATTTTGCTATATTTATTAGGTAGATATTATACTGAAGGAGGAAATTAAATTTTAGTTATCAGTAAAATTGTATTTAATAATATAATATTTAACAGCTTAATTTAATAACATTTCCCCAACTTCACTTAATACAATGAAGTGGTTGTATTATTGCTATTTTCATTTAAAATAAAATAAATATCCATGACACGTATTTCTAACATGCAATTGCAAGAATCCCTAATTCAAGTTGGCAAAAAAAAATTCCAAGACAATTTGCTTTCTAGGAAGATAATTTAGTAAGCTGTTCGATTATTTAGTATTTTCAATGACAGTGCCATATTGGGAAGAATTGGATATTTAAAGGTACTGAGTTTAACCGATAGTACAGAGGCTTTACTTTGGAGCATGTGGTAACTCCTAGTGTCCATATAATACATTTAGTGAGCACTAGGGGAAGCAAATTAAATCATCATTCTCAGAGAAAGTTATGATAACTTTCTTCAATGACCAGTTGTCCCAAAGGCATAGTCTTATAACACTTCAAACTATTGTGCCATGCTTGGGAAGATAAAGATGTTTTATACTATGTTCAAACTAGATCTTCATAGCCCTTAAATTTGGGGAATGAAAAGTATGGCTGTCAGTCCCCTATCTTGTGTTACGGGGAACAATTACTTCCTTATGTTGAGTGGGAACACATAGGAAATCAAAGGATGAAACAAGAAAATAGAACTTACATCCCAGTTTTAGAACAAGTTAAAACACTTCTGAATTTCACTTCTTATCAGAGAATGGTATTCTGTTATTTCCTACATTAAAAGTAACATCTCAAGCTCTTCACCTCAGACCTATTTAGAGATGTCTTTAAGTCATGTTGGGGTGATGATTTATAAATAAAATAGCATAAAATGGAATGGCTTCTTAGCCCATTGATTTCATCAGATTTCCCAAGGCACTAATTATTTCTGTATAAATAAGAAATTAAAAATTACAAAATACATTAAAAATTAGATATTCTCAATCAAGGTAATAAAGGTGAAAGATTAAAATAATTGCTTGTCAAAACCGAAACAACCAACTCATGTATGCTCATTGATAGAAAAAAAAGAGAGTTCTTCTGAAAAGTGGGAAATCTTATAATAGAAAAAAATCAATAATCCATTTCTTCTGCTGCTTAGTTCTAAGAACTTTATGAAAACCAATTATTTTAAAATTTATTTCCCGGGATTTTTGTGGTTTATAACAACAATAGAATACATTTTGTTTCTTAGAGTTCTTAACTTGAAAATCTGCAAATTAAACCCACTGCTCCCCATATTCCAACCCACCCTTAGGAGCCCACATTATCTTTGCCAGGCTCTGCTTCATGTTGTTAGCCGATTCTGGTGACAATTGCTTCCTGTTGTTGCTAATCTCTGGTTGTTGTCACCATAGCCAATGCTTAAGGTCCCTAAAAAGCTAATTCCCTTCATCATAATCCCTTCTTATTACAACCCTAAAGCACATCTTCTTGAGAATCTTCACCATAAAGCTGTAGTTGATAGAACCAGAAAAAAAATTTTTGCATAAAGAGACAAAAAAATGTATAATCATTTATGTTACTTTACATCTGCCAGAATCTTAAATGAGTTCAAGTAATGTGAGCTATCTGGATGTGTACTACAAATTGTTAGCATGAAGGAGGGCTTATTTTTAAAGTACATAGGGCAATTAGCTTTAGAATTTACATTTACATTGAAAATAGTATATTCAACCAGGTGCTGATGTCTCAGGCCTGTAATTCTAATTACTCAGGAGGCTAAGGTCTGTGGACAAGGTTCAAAGCCAACTGAAGCAGACAACTCTGAGAGACTCTTTTCTCCAACTAATTAAAAATGAGAGAAATGAAGGTGTAACTCAAATAGTAGGGCACTAGCCTTGACTGACAAAAACCAATCCAAACTACAAGGTCCTGGGTTCAAGCACCAGTACCAATCAAAAGAAAAAAAAAAGACAGAGGGAAAGACATCTATGGGACAATATTTTTCTAATAAGAGGAATAACATTGTATGTATTTATGTCATCTAATGTATATCTGATATTTATCTTTAATAAAAAAGTAGAAAAACAAAATACTGTAAGAAGAATGTTGGCAGCAGTTTAAGAGGGACTTTTTGGTGTGAATTCTTGGTAATTTCCTACTTTTTCATGATAAATGTAACACACAAGATGAGTCAAGCCTAAATAATGCAGCAGTAGGGGCTGTCACTCTTTCTCCATTGATCTTTGTGACCTATTTCTTAGTATAGGTTACATTTCTCATTTTTCAAAGAGTAAGGTGAAAATGGATGCCATGTCAAAGGAATATGTCTATTAAAGTAAGCCAAATGGAATAAAAAAATAGCAAGTTAAGGATATAAAAATGTTTAAAGGGTGATTTTTCACTTTAAAAAAGAGATTACTCACTGAGAATAAAAGAGATGACTGCCCGGGAAAATGATATGGTTTGAAAATAATCTAAGCTAAAGGACTCCACTGTAGACATAGGGATCTGAACTGTGGATGTTATAATTCAACCCACATCTTCCATGTCCCAGGACCTAACCCTGATGCATGTTGCCTTTAGGAAGGAAGAATGACAATAGTGATAAAGATGATAGTATGAATACAGACACTTCCACTGCTCTTCCATTTGTCAGTGTATTACTTTGAAATTAAGGTCCACTCCCATGAATTTAATGGCTCCAAACTTATCCAGAGCTGATACAAATGATCAAAATGCCTCATGAAGAGCTTCCATCTGTCATGGGTCTTTATCATGCATTGCCACCTAAGTCCCTTTTTGTTTTGCAGCTTCCAATTCTTCCTCCTAACTAATGTCTGGATCCTCATTTGCTTTTCATCTTACATTCTGCTTCTCATTTGGGCTTTCCTAACACAAATTCTTCTACCCAAGGACTTCTCCATGGAGAGAATTTTCTCTCTTTGGTCCAGAATGCTGTACACACTCTTGACATTTCTCACAAAATTATTAGGCAACATTCTTATAATTTCTGCTATACCCAAAGACTTAAAGACATTGTTCTTTTCTTTTATTTTATTGCTCATTCCACTCACAGTCAGCTAAGTGCAGGGATGAGAAAGTACTTGGTAAATACAGTGAATAGGTTCTCTGCATTAGTTGAAGCTATGTCAAATTGAGCTGTCTCACCTTTCTGAACTACCTGCCACTGTCCAAAATATGGAATTCTCACTCTTGTCAACCTTTTTCTATTACCCTCAAAAGTCTCATTCTCAGTGGTGGCTCATCATATCTACTACTCCAACTACTCAAGGGGTCGAGTCCTAGAGAACAGTGCAACAAAGTCAGCTGGGACAGAAGAGTCCATAAGACCCATTTCTAATAAACCAGAATGTTGGAGTGGCTCGAATGGTAGGAGCCAAGAGGAAGCAAGCCAAGCCAAAGCTCCAGGACCTGAGTTCAAGCCTTCCTTGATCCATCTAGCACTCAAGTGTGCATGTGCATATGCACACACACACACACACACACATCATTTTTTAAATCATATTTTTGTATGTTATTTTTATCATAGAAACAATTTTTTAGTCATCTGTCCAACCATTTGTCAAGCTTCTTTAAAATTTAATTTAATTTCAAAGTGATGCACAGAGGGGTTAGACATACATAAATAAGGTAGTAAGTACATTTCTTGCCAACATTGTTACCCCCTCCATTTTTTTTCTCCCAATTTCCTTCCCCAAAATGCCCCCATCAAGGTTTTATTCAACTTCCTCTACTCACATTTGACAATATTTCTAGTTATTTTTCTGATTTTTTTTTGGTCGGTCGTTGGGCCTGAACTCTGGGCTGGGTGCTGTCCTTCAGCTACAGTGCCACTTCTAGCTTTGTCTGCGTATGTGGTGCTGAGGAATTGAACCTAGGAGCTCATGCATGCAAGGCAAGCACTCTACCACTGAGCCACCTTTCCAGCCCTTCTAGTTTTTTTTCTATCATAATAAAACTCATTAGTTGTTTTGTATTTCATCTCTATTGAGGACAAAATAAGATTTACTATAACTAAAAGCATACTTCAGGGGAGTGGGGGTGGAAGGCAAAGTACTGGGTAATATTCACTGCTCACACTAAATCCTCATCTTCCAAAGTACATATAATGATATTATTATAGTTGTCACAATTTTACAGGTGAGGAAGTTCAGAATTTCTGTGTTTAATAAGATTTCTAACTTCATAATAAGTAGCATAGCTAGAGTCAAAGCTGAGGTTTCTGATACACAAGCTGGGGTGTACAAGTCTTCCTTGACACCTCCATTAGCCTATATGTACCTAAAGACAGTTACTATGATATTGTTTTCTCTCTTTTTTTTCCAGAGTGTCTAAAATATTGAACCAAAGTAGTTTGCTGGATGGCCGCTTAAATGGATATCACATTCTGCAATGTTTTTTTTCCCCTTCTAAGTCAACAATACTCAAAAATAATACACATGAAGGTAAAATATTTTAAGTTAAATAAAAATAAACATTTCCTCATTATTCACACCTGTTGTGAATGGGGTATTGTAGTCACACCTTTAATCCCAGCACTCAGAAGGTAAAGGAAGAAAGTTTCAAAGTGCCAAGCCACCTGGCCTGCATAGCAAGACCCTCTCTTAAAATAAATAAATAACCAGAAGGAGGTGGAGAGCAAAAATGATGGGGGATGAAAACAGCACAATAAAATTTATTAATCAGTTATAATATTAATTCAGTTATAAAAAAGGAAGGAGAAGAACAGGAATTAGATAAGAGTAACATATGGGGTGAATTTGATCAAATATATTATATGCATGTATATAAATGTCTCAAAACTTCCATGTATAATTCATTTATGCTAATAAAATGACAGTTAATTGATTGCTACATTATTTATTTTGTCAGTTATGGGCTTGAATTCAGGCCTGGTTGCTAATCCTGAGCCTCTTTGTACTCAAGGCTAGCACTCTACCACTTGAGCCACAGCACCACTTCCAGGGACTTTTCTGCCTGGGAAGGTTTTGAACCATGATCATCAGATCTCAGCCTCTTGAGTAGCTAGGATTACAGGCATAAGCCACTAGTGGCTGGCTAATTGCTATATTTTATGATAGATTATGAAAATCATGTTTGGATAACCATCATTGCTGAATATAAATTGTGAGCATTTTAAAGGTGTCCTTAACATTTTAGTAGAGCAAGATCCTAAAAATAAATATGTTCTTTCCATGTTCTATTATTCATTAAATATGAATAATGGATCCAAGATTTCATTATCTACCTACTCTCAGTTGTAAATTTATAAACTGATCTTGTACAATGAATTTAATTTTGACCTGAGTTTTTGACAAACAACAATACATGGAAAGATACTTTCTGGTCTTGTTAAACAGTAATATTCTCTAAATAATTTATATCAAAGGTCCCAGTGTCAGTGATAATATATCTGACTTTAGTTGGAAAATTATCTTTGAAAATGTGTTGTTACACTATTAACAAGCTAACAGAAATGAAAGGCAGAGAAAACATGGGCCATAGGTATTAAAAGTGTTGCAGTGAAAGATTTAAAGAGGGAAGCCAGGCTTTAGTGACTCATGCTTGCACTCCTAGCTTACTCAGTAGGCTGAGATGTGAAAACCACAGTTTGGAGTCAGACCAGGCAGACAAATGTCTGAGATTCCTATCTTCAGTCAACCTATAAAAAGCAGAAAGTGGAAATGTGGCTCAAGTAGTAGAGTGGCAGCCTTTAACAAAAGAGCCAAGTGAAAGCATGAAACCCAGAGTAAGTACACACACACACACACACACACACACACACACACACACACACACACACACACACACACACATTAAGAGAGAGACAGCATTATCATCTTCATCCTGGAAACATTTGTAGGTATGTAAACAACAAATGTTTTGCCCAGATGATGCCAACCTGCCAGCTGTTGGGCAATTCCAAGTGACACCATTTCCATATGAGCCTTGCTTATTATGAAAGCATGTCTTTGATAGTTTTAGTTTTCGCTTGCCTGTTTCACAGATACACAGAATTTATTTTTTTTTTTAATTGTATTTTATTTTATTTGAGAACATACTGTACAAAGGGGCTACAATTACATGGGCAGGATAATGGATACATTTCTTACCAAGCATTGCAGCCTCCTCCTTTGTTTACCCTTCACTTCCCTTCCCCGCCTCCCCCCTCCCCCCACCCAATTTTACCCCCCTCCCCCCACCCAATTATACCCCCCTCCCCCCCCCACACTGGCATTGTAATGCTGGTTTTGACATGACATTTTGTACTTCTCATTGTTGCAACAGGTCCACCTGAATCCTTAAACGACTTGCTTGTCCCCATCTACTCCACATGTTATACTGACATCAAATATAGTGAAAACGGGGGGTACACTGTGGGGGAGGGACATACAAAGCAACAAAGAAATAATCTTATAAATGCATTAGAAATACATGCATGAAAGAAACGAAAACATTAAAATACATATTTAAGGGTTCATTTTCCTAGCATCACATTGACAAAATATGTTGAGTGAAAAACTTGTTATATTTGAAACTAGATTTGAGGGCACTAGATAAAATGTTTCAAAGCCAGTGCTTGCTAGATCTGAAATGATTTTTGGGGTTTTTTGTTTTGTTTTCTTTTTGTTTTCTCTCCAGCCACCCTTCATATCAAGAAACCTAAATTTTCCTGGAAATGCTTTGCTCATGATACATAGTAGGACAACATGAAACTAAAAAGCAAGAAATCATCTCAACTACTTTTGACCTGGTTAAATCATTTAGAATCAACATGTCTCATCTTTGAAACTTTTAAACTCTTTATAGGTACAACCAATGGTACTATTTGGAAAACTAATGCTGTTTGATTTTAAATTTTTAAACATTTTTGAATAATTTGGGATGAAGGAACACCCCTAACATGAAGTGACTATAGACTGAAGAGCTACTAAAATCCATAAAAAGAAAAAGAGGAAAGGATCTGGTTGTTTTATCTGGAAATTAACATACGAAACTGCAAATGAGCCATACAGAAACACACATACACAGACACACAGACACACAGACACACACATATACACAGACACACAAAATTTGATGCTTTAAGGAAAAGAGCAGAAGCTTCACAGCATTCTTTTGACTTGAACATTTGTCTCTCTGAGCTGATTGATTTTAAGAACACAAAAGCTGTCCAATTAATGAGTATCTGTAAGGGTCCAAGTATTCCAGGAATTGGGACAGATACCATTGAGACAACTCTGAGAGCATGTCTTGTACTAAAACCTGTCTTTTAGTTTTGTAACACACACACACACACACACACACACACACACACACACACACTGTTTTCTCGACCCAAGAAAGCATTTTCTTTTCTATTGAATTTTCCTTCTATGCCTTTGTGTTCCTTTTTACTTTCAGGCTATTCCTTAATTCTCTCTGCTTCAACAGAATCCACAAGCAAATTTTGAACTTCACATTCTGCTAAACAACTGTCTATTAAGGGATTGTATACTTTATACTTTCATTTCTAGGGGTAGATCTTTATACTTTTAAGACTGGTGGAAAAGAAAATATTTGAGGATGTCATGTTTGTCTTTCCACTAGCAAGTTAAGAAACTTGAAGGGATATTTTTTCAAGCCACCTTAACTGTGGACTAAATTATCAGCCATTGGAATTTTGGGGAAATGATGACTGAGTACACCATTTGTTGCATTCCCTTTGTATAGTTCAGATTCTCTCCCCATTTCTAATGTGACTTCTGATAAGCCTCACTCTCCCTCTTCCTTATGACCCCACATCATGCCCTGCTGAACAGAAAGGTAAAGGCTCCTTCTTTGGTGAAAAACTTCAAGCCACAAACAGGACCCTAACGCTTAGCTACATCATACAACCACTGCTAACAAACAAACAAATTCCCTTTCTTACAACTTTTAACATTTTAAGAACTGCTTGAAAGTCATTTGATTTTCCCCATAAAGGAAAATATCTCTTCATACTCTCTTAGTGAATGGAGAGCACTGTGGGTTTTTTTTTTTTTTTTGGGTCGGTCATGGGGTTTGAATTCTGGGCCTGAGCGCTGTCCCTGTGCTCCGCAGCTCAAGGCAAGCCCTCTACTGCTTGAGCCACAGAGCCACTTCCGGTTTTCTAGCAGTTTATAGGTGGTAAGAGTCGAACAGACTTTCCTGCCTTGGGTGGCTTTGAACAGTGATCCTCAGATCTCACCCTCTTCAGTAGCTAGGATTACAGGGGAGAGCCACCAGTGCCCGGGTAACTGGGGGCTTTTTGTTTGTTTAATTGGTGTTGTTTGGTCATTCTGAGGATCAAACTCAGGGCCTCGTCCTACATGCTAGAGAGTGCTCTGTCAATGGACTATATTCACGGTGGCAAGCATTCTCAGTCCTAGGTAGCCAATCAAACTTTGTATGAATGTCCGTTCCTTTGTTTTATACTGTCCACCACACTATGACAGCTGTGGTAAACTGAGTGATGTCCCATTTATTTTCACAGTGGTAATTTGTAAGTTCCTGGAAAACTTTCCCATTCTCCTATTTTTTCCTTCTATTTTAATCTGCTGCCATATTTTCCCAAATTTGATTTTTTGCTTAGATAAATTTAACCATATTTGTGAGTACTTTAAATCCATCACAACTCCTCTTGTAACCTTCCTATCTCTGCAAGTATAGTTGAGAGGGAAACATGGGAGGGTAACACTGCTAAAAAAAAGTGTTCATTATTTTATGAAACTGTAGCCTCTCTGTATATCATCTTTACAATTAAAAGAAAGAAGAGTTCACCCACTTCTCTACAGATCCCAGACCTATAGATGTTTTTGATATTTTCTTTTCTTATATCTTATTTTGTTCATTTATGTTCTGATACTATGGTTTAAACCCAGCACCATGGCTTTTGCTTGACTTTCTTGCTCAAGCCTGTTTTTATTATTTTGCTAGTTCATTGGAGTTTCATAAATATGTATTCCTTGTCTGGTTTTGAATGGCAATCCTGGATCTCAAGCTTCTGGGTAGCTAAGACTATAGGCTTGATCCATCAGTACTAATCTTATACCTCTTATACTTTCTTCTTATACCTCTTCTTATACCTCCATTTATTTTAATTTCCATTTATTTTTACATATGTTGCTAATTATATATGAAGAAAAATATTTTTGTGTAGAGAATGCCTGTTTTAATGACAGCATGTATATCTATAATGTAATTCAAACAAAAACTTACAAATATATAATATATCTGATTATAAAAAGTATATGATATGTAACATGTACTTATGTTTTTCCTTTACACATATGATTATAAACAAACACTGGTGGACAATATATATATATATATAATTACAAGTATATTTGACTAAAAAATGTACCACTGTTTTTAAACAATAAACTGTATCATAGATAGTATTAGTATAACAAAATGACTTTTATCAGATTGAAGCCAATTCTTATTACATATCTCCTAGGTTTCCAGAAAAGTGAGATTCATGGAAGTGATCCAGTGAGCAACACTGCAGTTTACTGCACAATAACAGTGCATATTAATTCACACTCCAACTATGAGACAGATACATTTTTTCCTTCAGAGTTACTTTTCATTATTTTCAAGAAAACTATTTCTATACTGCCATCAATTCTAAGGTCATCTTTTTCCATTTTTAATACAAAAGTGTACCCAAAAAGTTTGGATATGTTCATGAAAGCAAACAACTTGAGAAAAGGTATTAAATTTTTCATAGAGATTATTTTTAACTTTTTTTTCAAGACATATAACTTTATACTATACAAAGTATATTTATTATTTTTAGCATTTTAGAATGTCAATGAAATGCAGGTTTTGAAAATAAGTCTTCCATCACAACACCATTAGATTTATTTTTTTTAATGAAATGGAAAGGAGACATTCTTAATTTTTTTATGTTGTTCCCATGCAGATGTTTTAAATTGAGAAGCTATCCTTCCTAGGAGAATTTTATGATATAATTTTTAAGTCCTACTCTACCAGGTGTTAATAAAAACTCTCACCTGAATCTTTAGCAGAAGGAAAAGACTCTTGTAGGCAAGCAATGCACAAAGAAAGTCAGAGAAATGTCAGTGTTCCCCATCCCCGGGGAATGGCACGTGGGCTGCAATTGATCCCTGTAGAATGTGATTGCTCACCATAGTTTAAAAGTTCAAGTGCATTCTCCACACACCATCTAAACAAGCAGGATGTACCAAAGGAGAAAAGGTGTGGCTACATCTCCTTTGTTCATTTACCCCCTAAAACAGAGACATACTACTCATACATCTCCTCTAATCCAAATCCAGAGTAATAGTCTAGATTACCTTAGCAATTTTTTGAGAGAGAAATATACTTTTGTGAATGTTATTCCTTCATATTTTATGACTCCTCTTTTCAAGACACAATGAACAAAAAGGAAAGAGTACCAAAGTGAGGGAGTTGGGCACCAATGGCTTACACCTGCAAATCACGGTTTAAAGGCAGCTGGGGCAGGAAAGTCTATGAGACTCATATTTTAACTAAGCTACCCAAAGAGTCAGAAATGTAGCAGTGAGTCAAGTGGTAGAGCAAAAGAAGCTTATAGACAGTGCCTACATCCTGAGTTAAGTCCCAGGATTTTCATAAATAAATAAATAAAACTAAATGAAAAAGAAATGGAAGGAAGAAAGTTTACTCAAAAACAAGAGAAGGTAGTTCTAAGATATCTTTCCTGATTGAATAATAAACGTATTCATTTTTACTTGTGTTTTTCCATCAAGTCTTGGATTTGTAACTAAAAAGCATGAGAGGGGCCTAAGGAAGTCATGAATATAAGAAAAGACTCAGGGATTAATGGTAGTCATGTCTGGCTGAGAGTAAAATAATAAAGTCAATCATCTTTCCATTCTTGCCACGGTGATGTGTGAGACACTGTGACAAGTACTCACACATGCAGAACAGAATCTGGCCTGCGTCCTCAACTCCCGGAAATTAACAGCTCCGACTGCCAGGTCCAGTGGACCCACTGCACATGATCAGCAGATCCCTGCCACTGTGACGTGAAGGTAGCAGTGGGCATTTTGTCCCCAGCTGTTCACTTTGCTTTAGAATCACAACCTGCTGGCTTAGTTTCAAAGAAAGGGAACACGGTTGCCATGCTGCATTCAGAGTCCTTCCCCCCAAACAGAGAAATGATGCATTTTGGTCTCCATACACATTCACCTTTCCCCATATACTCCCTTAAAAAGAAAGAAAATAAGCAAGTTGGTCTTCTTCCTCAAAGGAAAACACAAAACCAAATCAAAAAACAAAATATAGTTTACGAAAGAAAATTTTGCACCAGTTAGATCATTTGGTGACTTTCTAAGCCCTAAGTGATGGTAATCCCAACCTTACCAGAGCCTACAAGCCTCTGCTACCTACTTCGGAGCTCAGAGCTTCAACTTCCATCCTCCCACAGACACTCCAATGTCAATAGGATTTATTCTGTGTCTGACAAGCTCCTGCTCCAGGGCTTTGAGACATGCTATTCCTCTGCCCAGCAAACCTCAGCCTCTCCTCATGCCATAGTCAGTGCCACATGTATTTCACATCTGGATTCCACTGTTTCCCTCAGTCTCTATGACAGGTTAGGCTGCACCCCACTTTTGTTTTTCTTCATTTTTTTGTCTTTAAATAGTTTACAAAGTAGTTACCATTTAACATTCATTTTTGCATGCAATGTGTCTTAATCAAAGTTATTCCTTCCATAATTTTCCCTTATCCCCTTAACAATTTGTATATTAATCATGATGTATATATCTATCCAGTGTTCTCCTTTCCATTTACCTGCTTCCCTTCTACTCATCTTCCCATTCAAATTATTTCAACTTTTTAATATCCATTTTGTTAATTGTCTGTTACTTATTCAGAAGGTTTATTAACTCCTCATATACCATACTTTAGTTGCCATGATCACATGTATAGGCATATGTCCCATTTTGTGTTTATATAGGAGTTTATGTTTAGGGTCTCAGAACTATATGTGAAAGAAACCTTGTCCTCTTTGTTTTTCTGGGTCTGAATTACTTTGTTCAATATTATGATTTTCCCAAACCCATCTATTTTCCTACAAATTACATGAATACATCTTTCCTGATAAAAGAATAAATTTCCATTGTGTGTGTCAGTAAAACACACACACACACACACACACACACACACACACATACACACACACACATATCATGTGTCCTTGATCCATATTCATGCATTGTAGGCTATACAGGTGCTTTACTTGTTTTCTGCCAGGAAATCTTTCATATAAATATCCCCAAAAGTGGTATCACTGAGTCATACATTTCCTCAGTGGAACTGAATTGTCTCTATATGTGCTTGTTGACCATGTATTTAGCAGAAAGATGGTCTAAAACAAGATAAAATTCTGTATGCATGCATTTTTCTGTATGCATGTAGACAAAAATCGACAAATATTAAGCATGAGATTAAATGGTGTTTCATTTCCTTCTCTTTGCATCTGTACTTTTTGAAACATTATAAAGTTATTCTGCAATGACAAAATAAAATCAATGAAGATAAGGGGAGATAACAATGAGTAAAATTGTGTCCACCAAATGCCGTGGACCGGCTCTGTCGGGACGACAGGGGACACCTAGTGGAGGAACTGGAATAGGTGGGGAGATGGCAAACAGACACCTCACACACAAGAGGAGTGGATGCTGAGTGCAATTTAATGCAGAGGATAACAAACTTTTCTAGCAAAAAGTCTCCAGAAGAAAGGGCAAAAGGTTACACAATCTTGCTGCAGGGCTTCATTCTTGGGTGGTCACCAGCTGGTTGCCTGATAGGCACTTGTTTCCGGCTTTACCTCTATTTTTAAGAAATACAATGGGTTTCGATGATTGTCACCAATTAACCACTACTTTTTTCTATAGAGGCCTTAACTGTCCCATTAAGATCTTTCCTGTTCCTTCTTTAGTAGTAAGCACCACGATGTTTGTCACCAATTAACCACTACTTTTTTCTATAGAGGCCTAACTGTCCCATTAAGATCTTTTCTGTTCCTTCTTTAATAGTAAGCACCACGGAGGCCTAGATCTAGCAAGTCTCTTAGTAAATGACAGAGAGTAACAGGAAGTTCTTTCTCCTAAGTAGTTATCTCAGCAATTGCCATACATTCTTTCTGTTCTAGCCGCGCCTACAGCTTCTTGCAAATCTCTTACAAACAATTCCTTCTGCTGAAGTGACGTCGTGAAACCCCCAATACTTTTATATTTACTTATGACTTGTCTACTAGCCTCCATAAGAGGGGCTTTCAGGGTAGCACTTAACTCTGGTGAGTTAGTCATATTTTTAAGACACTCATCAGATGTTGGAGTCATCAACACTCTTAAGAAAGAGCTTTGAGGGGCTGGGAAGGTGGTTCAGTGGTAGAGCACTTGCCTTGCATGCATGAGGCCCTGGGTTTGATTCCTCAGCACCACATAAGCAGAAAGAAAAAAAGCCGGAAGTGGCGCTGTGGCTCAAGTGCACTGAGGTACAGCGTCCAGGCCCAGAGTTCAAGACCCACAACCAGCAAAAAAAAAAAAAAAAAAAAAGAAAGAGCTTTGAACAAGGGAACGTTGAGCATGAGTAAGTACAATGAACAGCAGAAACAGTAAAAGATTAATAGGCACTCTTATACAGTGAAGAAAAGAAAAACAAGAACAGAAACACATCTTTCCCAGGGGTTTGCCAGCCTTTCCAGGAGGTAGGCCTCTTTGAAGCCCCATTCTCTGAGGTAGACTTCGGTGAAGTCCCATTCTCAGAGATAGGTCTCTGTGAGCCCCATTCTCTGAGATAGACCTCGGTGAAGTCCCATTCTCAGAGATAGGTCTCTGTGAAGCCCCATTCTCAGGTCTGAAAGCAGGTTTTCCATGCTAAGCAGACTCTACTGGAGTAGGCATGGCAACCAAACAAATGCTTTAAAGCCCTATACCCAGAGCATGAAAATTTAACCTTATTCAGATAGAATGCATCTTTGAAGATGTTATTAAGATGTAAGATACACAGATTAGGGTACCCCTAAATCCAGTTTCTGGTGCTCTTATAAAAAAGACACAAATACAGGGCCACATAGAGGAGGAGGAAGGCCTTGGGAAATCTGGGCAAACATAAAAGACATGAAGCAAACCAGGATGCCCCAAGGATTATACTCACAACCAAAATAAGCCAGGCAGAAGAAAGAAAATCCTCCCATAGAACCTTCAGAGGGAGTAAGATTCTCAGAAACATCTGAACTTGAGAATGCCAGATTCCTGAACTGTGAGAGAATACACTTCTGTTGTTTTACAACATTGTTGTTTCTTTCTTTGTTACAGTAGTCCTGGGGAAACCATTCAGAGCATTCAGCGGCCTATGAAAATCTTCTACTCATATCTTTCCTTCAATTGGAACATTCTGAACAAGGCAGTGCATTTTATATGTATAATTAACATTTTAAAATCAGGGCTGATGACTTAAGCCTCACATCTTTGTGATCTGTATGCAGGTTTGTGTTTAAATTTGTCTGTGTATCCTATACACCAATTTCATCTCTAAAGAAATGTGTTGGCAGGAGGGGGTCAGACAGGGTTGCTTGACACTCTATATGAGAGTGTCAGGGTCCTTTCCTAACTAAGCACAAACCTGGGTAGCACATATTTGTTAAAAACTAACAGTGGTTAATTTAATCAGTTTTACGTTTTCCTATCTTGAATAACATATACCGCCTTAAGGGGTAGAACTAGTACATTTTTTAAATACTTCCTTTAAGTGAATAGTCTATAGTCAGTTCACATTGAATCAATTCTGTTTATAAAAACAAAGCATCAACTGACTTTACCAGCCGGGTAGCTCCCAGGCTAGCCAACTGGGAAGAGATGAGACAATCCAAGAGCTATTTGGCAAGATTCAGCACTTGACAAAAGGGAGAGTTGTCAGCAGCATCAGCTGAAAGCTGAAAATGAAGGCAGAGGGTATCTTAGCAAGTACAGCAACGCTAGCCTTCTGGTTCGTGTGTCGCTGCGTTGGATGGCAGCCCAGTGCAATCACAGCAGCTCAGCCTTTGCAGTCAGGAGCAGCTGCTCAGGAGCTAACACACTGCCTTCTCTGAATCTCATTTTCCCTCTCTTCAAAATGCTAACAATGACACTTGCCTTGTGGCAATACTACCATTTGAACTCATGGCCTTGTGTATGCTCAGCAGATACTCTGCCACTTGAGCCATGCCCAGAACATTTGCCTTCAGCATCTTAAGTTTCTACAAAACCCCAGCACGGATCTGGTCATTTAGTAGTTGCTCAAGAATAATAAAATTAGGAAGTGGCGCTGTAGCTCAAGTGGTAGAGTGCTCGCCTTGAGCTGAAGAGCTGAGGGACAACGCCCAGGCCCAGAGTTCAAGCCCCACGACCGACAAAAAAAAAAAAAAAAAAAAAGAATAGGCTATTAAGAATAATAAAATTATTATTGCTGTTATTGTTATTGTTTTGTTTTGAGGAGCAGCTGTTCAACTGACAGAATGTGTTTAGTTTCATGGATGGGTTCAAAGAAGGCAAATGTAGTTTCTGTTTCTAGTAAGCATTTAAAAGTCAAGGCATTTGATCTGCTCACCCTCAGACTTTATCAGCTAAGATATGAGAAGGTTGGAGGGGGGTTTTGAGAGCACCAACCTCATATGACCTGAACCATAACTCAGAGAGAATAAAAAAAGATGGCAGTTTTCTTTCCATTGTTCACTTTCACAGTCATTGAACCATTTTCACAGTTTTTGGGCTTTTTTACTCAGATGTAATATATAATGTTAACTCCACTCTGGGGGCTAATAAGACAATAGAAAGAAATCCTCAATTGGGTGCCTATGGCTCATGCTTGTAATCCTAGCTAGTAAGGAAGCTGAGATCTGAGAATTACAGTTTGAATCTAGTCCAGGGAGCTAGGGTAGAAAAGGCCAGGAGAATCTCATCACTAGTTAACAACTAAAAAGCTGGAAGTGGAGCTGTGTGGCTCAAGTCATAGAGTACAATCCTTGAGCAAAGAAAACAAAAACAAAAACAACTCAGGGGCAATGCCCAAGCCCTGAGTTCAAGTCCCAGGACAGGAACTAAAAAGTCTCCTCAATTTTTATTGACAAAATATTTTAAATAAAATTAGAACTATCTCCTCTACATGGTAGAAAGAGGCTGAGTTTGAGGTGCTGACATTAGAGAAGATGGTAGAAAAAACATTGTAACAATTGTATGATTCATAAATAATCCATACATTTGTCAAGATGGATTTTCTGTGTATGTATAGAGAAGCATAAATGCAAGACCATTAAAACAACAGGAAAGAAGGATTACATTATCAAGAAGCACTGAATTAATAAATTGATACCTTGAACTGAAAGTCCTTTGTATAACTACTTAAAGATAATAAAAATTAAAATAAAATAAATAAGACAACCTTAGAGATGTCCTCATTGTGGCAGAGTTTCAGAATTTTTTCTTCATATTGAATGTTCTATAAAAATGAAATTTGAGTTGCACACCAATGGCTAACACCTGTAAACCTAGTTACTCAGGGGCTAATATCTGAAAATTACAGTTCAAACACAGCTCAGGGAGACAAGTCTGTGAGATTCATATCTACAATTAACCATTAAAAGCCAGAAGTGGAACTGTGGCTCAAGTGGTAGAGCACTAGCCTTAAGCACAAAGCTCAGAGACAGTATCTAGGCCCTAAGTTCAAGCCTTAAAACTAGTACACACACACATACCCACAATACATACAGTATCTTTCTCTCTTTCTCTCTCTATATATAGTATTTTATAGTTAATGTATCTTATGTGTATATTCCCCAAATTACAATGCAGCTACATTCTTTGCATGTAAATGATACTTATTCTATATTTAAATCTGCAAGAAATGTTAAATTAAAATTTTTATGTCAATGCAGCTACTCAGTCACACTTAATAACTGACTTCATCATTGCTCTGTTCTGTTATAAATGTTTGCACACAACTTCACGCTGCCCATTAAATCATTTATTGGTACCATTCTCAGGTGTACTTTATGAGGTCCACCAAGTCAATCCTGCACAGCCTATATCTCAATGACTTCTATTCCAGTGCTATCCAAGATTTCTCCTTGTCTAAATACAACTCAGACTACTCACTTTGTGGGCTCCAGTGGACTCAGGTAATTTTTCTATTCTAGTGTTTATAACTGGTTGAGATCATTTCAGAAATTACCTTGACTTCTGCTCTCCCTTTCTGTAACCAGAATATATGCTCATTTCTTTTGTTATTTTACTTTTTATTTCTTTGATGGTAATTGGAATTTTTTTTTGGTACTTGGAAGTTTTGAACATAAGGCAGGTACTGACCAGCTTGGTTTGGATGAACATTTATATTAAAATTTTAGTACGTAATACATGTTTAATAAACAATTGTTTTTCAGAACTGTTTGAATATTAAATAACAAATGGGAGTTGTGATTCTGATGGTTTTATAAACTAGGTTATTTTACTACCACAGCCTATAATATACCATCTATGCCTACTGTATAAACATTTCGGGATTAGGCAGGAAGGATTGTTTTTTAAACTAATGTTTCAACATTCCACAGTTGCCAACTAATAATACAAAATGCAAACAATAGACATTATCAAATTCTTGAACTGTGTCCAAAAAGATTTTCCATTAAAGAGAAAGGAAATAGGAAAGGAAGAGCTCTTGGTAAAATACAGGTTTCTCATATCTCCATCAATAGGGTTGCTTTCACAATATCATGCTTTATTTTCTGTGGTTATAACAGATTACTTGAGATTGGGTAATTGACAAAATAAGAAGTGTATTTTGGTTCATGGACTAGGATCTGGGTAGACCAAGAGCAGGCTACTGATTATGGAAAATCAAGCAAGCATGTTCAAAATAGCAAAAACAATAGACACAACTGGTTAAGTAAGAATTTGCTCTCCCAACAACTAATGAGGTCCCAAGAGAAAAACATTAATCCTTACAATTCCCTAATCACTTATTAAGACTCCACTCTAACACCATTAAATTGCCAATTAAAATTCACACACACGTTGTTAAACCACATCTAAGACCTAGCAGGTTGAGTAGGCATGCCTTATGAGCAGTATTGGTTATGTAAGAGGAGTTAACAACAGGAAATGAATCATGGCTTCCTGCCATTAGCACTACTGACTTTAAGCAAGTACAAAGTTTGATGTAAGCAAATTGCAAAAGTAAACCCGATTAAGTAAACTAGGAAAGATGATATTAAAGAGAAATAGTAATTTGTATGCATCTGGTAGGAAAATGGTCAATTATGTTGGTATCTGCCTACATGGCTGCCAACACAGACACTGACCTCTTACTTTGGCACTACCAGAAATATTCTGGATTTTTTAAATAAGCACTTCACGATCACAAGAGGTCGTGGCAGGAAAAGTACCATTCAGCCTGTCAATACTAAAGCAGTGTTTTGCAGAAAAGGGTTTTGATGTAGAAATGGAACTTCATGCAGGCACAGAAGGCATATTTAAAACAATATAAAAGTAAACTGGTTCAATGCTCTTCTTTTTAGATGAAAACACAAGTCACTTTTGTTCACTAGATCACTTCCTTGCCCTTCTATTATCATCAGCTACATTGAATACATGTTAACAGAAATATAATTTTAACACTTCCCTGCACAAACAGAATAGTTTTATTTTTTTTCTTTTTTTGTCGGTCGTGGGGCTTGAACTCTGGGCTTAGACACTATCCATGTACTCTTCAGTTCAAGGCTAGCACTC
The DNA here is from genome assembly GCF_024711535.1 of Dipodomys merriami. Classification (NCBI taxonomy): domain Eukaryota; kingdom Metazoa; phylum Chordata; class Mammalia; order Rodentia; family Heteromyidae; genus Dipodomys; species Dipodomys merriami. Next base: position 131,406 of record NW_027202456.1, on the reverse strand, counting down.
TACCACTTGAGCCACAGCACCATTTCCTATTTTCTGGTGGTTAATTGGAGATAAGAGACTCACAGGCTTTCCTGCTCAACCTGGCTTTGAACCAAGATCCTCGGATCTCAGCCTCCTGAGTAGCTAGTATTACAGATGTAAGCCACTAGCACTGGGCTAGTACCAATCCATGTCCATAAAAAATATTTTATGTTTGTCTAAATTCTTTATTTTAGTTACCAGTCAACCAAGTAGGCTAATATTTATAGCAAACATTTAAACAACTATGTGCAATTCAATAGGGAGGAAGTGAATTATAAGTAGAGAAAAAAAGTCCTAATTCATTCATTATCATTTTATGTGGAAATGAGAAATTCTATGCATCAAAGTGCCTTTACCAACCTGAAAGCTGTTTCAGATTAAAAAGCCAAAACAAAGAATAATGTTACTAGTATTTTTTACTAACACAGAACATAGTCTCAATGAACAGAATTTACCATATAGGACAAAGGAAATGTTGTTAAATTTATAATATTATTGTTATTAATATTGTGTCAAATTTCACTACACTAAAAAGACATGAGACTGGTTATATATTATATTGGACATTTGCATGAGCATAAAGTTTACAGCATAATTTTGAGCAAGATGGAAAGACATATAGAAAGACAATATCAGGTGTGAAGTCTGATAAAGTGCCTATGCAGAGAAGAGAAAAACACAAGGAACATAAATGGAAGTTCGAAGACTGAAGAAAAATGAGAATGATAGCTTTTTTTTATTTGTTGATAATTTCTTAGTTTTTGACTATAAAGTTAACTTAAGAAAGCTAAAGCCACTACTGAAATTTAATAGAGTTTGTCTTGGATAATTAACTGTAAAATATTACGTGTACCTCCTGAACTTTATGTAAGTTATCCTCTATACTATTTGAGAAGCTAGGCTAATAAGACAGATAAACAGGTAGATAAGAGATGATATGTAGATAGATAGATATATACATAGATTTATAGATACATAGATGATAGATAAAAAGGATAGGTAATATGAATAGATACAGATGAGCTGATAGGTAGATATATTAGCACAAGTTCAATGTTGAGACAATAAAGGGATAGAGTATTCGGTTTATACTGAAATATAAACATACATGATAGATAGGTAGGTAGGTAGATAGATAGATAGATAGATAGATAGATAGATAGATAGATAGATAGATAGATAGATAGATAGATAGATAGATAGATAGATAGAAATGATAGGGAGATAGAAATCAACACAAGCTCAATGTTAAAAATTATGAAGATGGATTATTCACCTTTGTGCTGCAACATGTAAGTATTGCCATCATTAATGGTGTCCTCTGCCTAGTGGGTGAGGTGATAGTGGTCTGATTTTGCTTACTGTTCTATTTCTACTGTGACTATTACCTCTCATTTATTCCACCCACAATAATCATAAGTCTCTGGTTTCCTCTGGTCTTAGTTCTTATTATTGTACAAGTATCTTCATGCATGTAAACCATCTCACTTTTAGAATGTTATTTACCACATACAGACAGCTCTGCTGCCTCTTTCTAGAAGCATTTAATCTTTTCATGGAAAAAAAATTTGATGTCTTGTCTGACTGGCCATTTTCCACTTCAACTTTCAAAACTTAATTGAGGGTTCAAGAACAAAAAAAGGGACTCAGAACTGTGAAAACAAGAATACAGTTGGAGGACTCACATTTTCCAATTTAAAGTCTCTACAAATTTTCAGAAATTAACAAAACAACAGACAAAGATCAATCTGAACAGAATTTATAGCTAGGAAAGTATATATTTATAATATTTTATAATGTGTCATGTTAACATTTTAATATATAATATTCTACATAGCTGTGAATAAAAGTGAAAATACATATTTTTCCATATAAAAAATCTCCTCAAAATTAGAAAATTTTGTGCATAAACAATATTACAAATGCAGTGGAGAGAGACAACTTGCAGATAAGAAAAATATTTATAAAGCAAATCTGAGCTGATGAGCCGAATAGCTCAAAGGTTATGCGCATATGACCATATAAGACGATGCTAAGTGAAATCAATTCCAAGACAGGGACACAAGAGGTTTTTCTTTGTTTTTGTTGTTTTCAATGTACTATGTGATTTTTTTGTTTCTTTTGAATGTGCTTCCCCTCTATGGCATATCATTTGCTGTCACAGTATTTGATTTTTATATCGTGGTATATGCATTTATTTGAATTAGGGAAGGTAAGGAGGGCAACAGAATGGTGAGACAAAGGACTGGGGTTGAACCAATGCAGCATGATGTACACAAGACAATATGTTGGAAGTGATCTGTACAACTTGGGGTTTGGGTAAGGGAAAGTAGGAGAAAAATGAAGGAAAGTGTAACAAGTTTGACAAGAAAAGTACTTATTACCTTATTTATGTAACTCTAACCCCACTGTACATAACCTTGACAATAAAAAAGCAAATAGCAATAAACAAGTCAGAACTGGAGACTAAAAAGGCAATGAAAATTAAATAAATACCTCTACTCCAATGAAAAACAGATCTAATGATAGGTATTTCTTCAAGAAAGATACTTAAATAGCCAATGAACACATTGGGAGTTTTTCAACATCATAAGTAATGAAGAGGAAGAATCAAAACCACAGTAACTTTTCTCATTAACAGGATTTCAATTTAAAAGACACAAAATTCCAAATTAAAGGATATAGAAAAATTGCACTTCTAATATATTATTGGTAGGAGTTACACTCTCTGTAGCTCCTATAGAAAATGGCTTGGTTGTTCTGCCAAATGCTAAATCTGGATTTACCATACAATCCAACATTTCTATTCCTAGATGTATAGGGAAAAATTGAGAGTATAAAAATATGCTCACACAAAACTTGTATATGAGTATGTGTAGCATGATTCATAAGAGCTAAAAAGTTAGAAAAGCCCAAATTCCTATCAGTTTGTGAATGGATAAAGAATAATGAAATCCTACTCAGCCATAAAAGGAAACAAGATGATATAGATATATACTACAAAATATATGAGCCTTGAAAAGACGACTCCAAATGAAAACAGTCTATTGCCAGATTTTACAAAGCACATGGTTCTATTGATTTAACATGTACAGAAAGGGAAATTTATAGAGACAAATGTGCAGCAGTTCTGTTCTCAGAAGCTAAAGGGAAGTTAAAATGGAAGTGACTGTAAGGGCCTCCGGGACTCTTTTCAATTGTGATGAAAATTGATTGGATCAGGCAATTGACATATAAATTGAGGTTACCTTAAAAATCAGTGAGGTCCACACAGTTGAAAATGGTGAATTGCATTGTATGTGCATTGTATCTGTTCTGAAACTAATTAGCCAAATTTGTATCTCCTGTGATTGACTTTTTAAAGTAGGGAAGGAATTTATTCTTGTACTATCTGCTGTTCTATTTTAGATGCACTGTGACTATCTCCCACCTGTGCCTTAGTTCTTTAGACTTCTTACATCTTGAGGAAGAGGAGTCTTCCTTTTACTTTCTTGTGTTTCACTTAGAATCCCTTGGGTAGAGTTTACTAATTTTGAAGAAAAGTACCCCTGCCAAGAGTAAATATATCATGAAAAAAAGAAAAAGGTATGATTGTTTCTTTAGTAAAACCAAAAGAGGGCTAACCAGTATTGTGAAGAGTATGTTGTCTTTAATGACCATTTAAAGAGTGGCTGTACTATGCCCTAACCTTAAGGTATATTTTCCAGACCTGTTTAACACAGTACTTGGGAAACAGAAAATTGTCCATCTGCTCTAGGTCTCCTCAACAGGGAGGGTGAGATAGTAGGAATGGGTAGTCGTTCTAGCAACGGGGAAGATTCATTAAGGCACGGGATTATATTGCACAGCTTAAAAAATAAATCTTACTTAGGTTTGTCACCCTGTATAATGTGGCCCAGAAAAGAGTCATATTTCACATGTATCTACTTCACATTTACATGTGTGTTACAGTAATCTTAATTAAATGAATTATTTTCATAATTATGACATTCCCGATACTTTACCCATTTACCCTTGCCATGAGAAAAAATATTCAGCATTTCTTTCTTTTATTTATTATTTATTTCTGAGCTTCAAAAGGGTATATAATTTATTTACATATTTACTTATTGCTTTGAGTGCTGGTGTTAAGACTTTAACTCAGAAGCTGAGTACTATCCTTTCTTTTTCGCTCAAGGCTGAAGCTCTACCACTTTAGCCACGCCTTAATTTTTGGTTTTTTGGTGTTAATTGGGGATAAGAGCCTCAAGACTTTCTTGCCTGGTTTAGCTTTGAACTGCAATTCTCAGATGTCAGCCTCTTCAATAGCTGGGATTACAGGCTTGAACCACTCACTACCTTACTTATGTAACTGTATATCACCCCTCTGTACATCACTTTCCAATAAAATAAACATGAACAAGAAACAAAAAATAGACAAATTAAATTTAAACTAAGTTTTATTTTTCTGTAGTTCTCTGGGAAGAAATATACTACTCAACCCAGTCAGCACATCAAGTAATGATGTTCCATTTTCTGCTTTTTCTCAAACATAATATTCACTCTTTTACTCAAGACTGATTTGTTCAAGTATCTAGGTAGAAGTTGTAAGGACTAAAGTTGAAATGCAAGACATCAGTTTGTAGACACAGTATTTAATCATGCATCTGAAGAGTCAAGCATTTTACTTCTTTATCTTTAATATGAACAGTAATGAGAGGATTAATTATCTCCCAGATTCCTAGCATTGGCAGAATTCTAAAACTGTGAATCATTGCTCATAGACAACTGAAGAATTAGGAAACTGGGGGGAAAATAAACAAAAGGGCATAAATATTCCAGATCTTTGGACCTTTTCCAAGGGCTCTCGGCCAAGGGAAACTCAATACCTGCCGCACGACCATCCAGCCCAACCTCCTCTTTGTCCAAAAGTTCTATCTTTTGATTAGTGATTGTCATCGGTGTGGGATGTGACTGTCATTATTCGCAACATTGACGCTGAGCTTTCACTTTATTCTCCTCCAGTCTGCTGAATGATGACTTAGAACTGTCTGTTTCCCTCAGCCTGCCAACCGGGGCTGCTCCTGGCCCCTCCGGTGTTCTGCTGTACTGCCAGAGGCTGCACTAGAAGCTGCACTTCATTGCCTCTTTCAAACACCAGCCCTGAGCTCATTATTCCACTTCAACTTGGTGCCACGCCAAAGATGGCTACTCTGCTGCCTGCCTGGTATTCATTCTAGGCAACATTCTGTGTACAAACTCCAGATAAACGTCAAGACTCGCATCCTGACCTCCCTCTTTAAAAAAAAAAAAAGTAATTTAATTGTAAAAGTGATGTACAGATGGGGTTACAGTGATGCATACATTTCTTGTCAAAACAGTGTTACTCCTCCCTTGTTTTCTCCCACTTTCCTATCCCCTTTCAAGTTGTAAAGTTCATTTCCAACATAGTGTTTTTTGAGTGTCCCTGTTGCATGGTTTCACCCTTTGTTTCACCATTTTGTGATTTGCCTTCCCTTCCTCAAATCATATATATGTATATGCAAGACACAGGGTGCCAAGAAAAAAATCACTGACAACAGGGATAAAACATAGGGGAAAACAAAACAAAAGAAAAGAATTTCATACAGTACATTAAATAAACACACACACACACACACAGAGACATCGTGGAGTTCATTTTTCTTAGCATCATTTTATACCATCATATATACAAATCATATTGTAAAGTAAACCTGACCCAAGGAAGCTTAAGTTCCAGGGCTTCTTTCATTTGTAATAATTAGTATATGTCTAGGATAGTCCTGGCAGAGGATCATAATAGCTCAATAGTTATGATCACCTCCTTCTTTACTTCATCTGATGTTAGAGGATCCCAGACATAAAAGAGGACCGGTTAGCATCATTTAAGGGGTTCTCATCATTTATGGGGAGCACAAGGTAGTCCTACATCTTTGTCTCATTCTAGGAGGTCTCTATACCAGCTCTCCATACCAGCACAGTTATTCAGTCCTGGTTGGCTTATTTTGCTGTTGGTGATGTTTTGTATTCTTATTTTTTTGCCCTCTTAAATTGCCTCTCATTCTATAAAACTAGGACCTTTTTATACTTATTGTAATATTCCAATTGTAAAAACACCCTGATGTAGCTAGAACACCAATAACTCCACTTTCCTACTTCCTATAAATATTGTTCTCTTCTGAAGTCACCAAGTAGATTTTAATATAGAGCTGGTGTTTTCAGGGGGCTGTAAGTAAAGTTTGGAATCATACACAAATGAAATGTAATAAACATAAAATGTGTATCAACTACCATTACACTTGAATATATCAAAATCTTCTTATCATTGAGATCTATCTGGCCCATTTCTTTCTTTTTTTCTCTTCAATTTTTAAAAATAATCTTTAAGTAGTTGTACAAAGGAGTTGCCATTTACCAAAGCAGTATAGGAATGCAGTGCATCTTGATGAATGTCACCCCTTTCTACATTCTTACCCATCCTCCCTCCCAACCTACCCCTCCCCTTACTCATCTTAATTTTAGGTTATGTATTGACTTTTTTTTGCCTTTTAACCAAGTAGTTTATGTGTACAATGCATCTCGATCTGTGTCAGCCCTTCAACATCTTCACCCCCACTTCAATCTTTATATCTCCCTTATATTTCTCAATCCTGTGGTAAATAAAATAAATTCATGTATTTTCCCCTCTTCCCCCTTCATTCTTTTTCCTCTCTTTCCTTAGCCCCACACTAACCTCTTACAAGTGCCCATTTCCTGGTGCTTATTTTGTTGGACTTTGACTTATGTTTTTAAGACTCTCCATAGAGAGTCTAAAAAGTATAGCTCTTTTCAGTTCCTAGCTTCAGTCACCCTAATTCATTACTTCTTGGGGAATGACAGGTTAGTCTTCCCTCACACAACCACACTGTTGCCATAAGAACTAAACTGTGTGCCAGGGCATCCAAGATTAGAGTAGGAGTGCAAGTTCTGAATACTTGTCTCATCAGACCTGGCCGTGTTGTAGGTGCTAGTTTCTTCTCGGTAATACTGATTTGCTTGGGGAGTATCAAATCATAAGCCAGAGCAGGACAGTTAACAGTGAACAGTTAACGTCCTAATAAGGAACAGATACCCACAAGCTACCCCAATGTTGAACTTAGCATATTTTTAAAATTGTATTATCTTAGAGGCATGCTAAACATCTTCCCTCTTTCCTTTCACTTTTTATAATAATAAAGTCAAAGAAGCTGCTATTAAGGTTTCTTCTTATATGAGTTTTCTAGGGAGATGACAGAAATGATCACAGAGGAGATGGCATGAACAGCAAAAAGTTGTATCCTCACAGCTGCAAAAAGTTATAAGTCCAAGATCAAAGTAAAAGGGAAATCTCAACTAGTATACTTCCTTAGAAAGGCAAAAGTAAAGTTCAGCAAAATAAAGCACCAGGATTCAGATACTCAAAAGGAATGGGGTGGAGTCAAGAAAAAAAGGGTCAAAAGAGTGGGAGAGGGCTGGGTGAGACTATTGAAAGGGGTGACATTGATCAAGGTATATTATAGTCATAAACTGCTTTGTTGAATGTCAACTACTACAGGTAATAATATAAAACAATTAAAATACATCTGTAAGCACAAAAAGAAAATTCCATTCTAACACAATAAAAAATAAATTTAGTACTGGTAAGGTTGGTTTCTTCTAAGCCCTCTCTCTTTGGCTTTCAGGTGCCCATAGTTTCCCTGTGACTTACATGGTCTTTTCTCTGTGTGTGTCTTCATCTATTCTTATAAGAGCAACAATTGTATTAGACTAGGGCTCATTGCAATTTAATTATCTCTATTGCCAAATATAAATGCATTCTGCGGTACCAGGGGTCAGTATTTCAGCATGAGAATTTTAGGGAAATGAATTTCTTCCAAGATCACCTCTGCTGAATATCACCTAGATTACACAGTCACATATTTAGTAAATGTTAGACTCAATCTAACTATGATCATCATACCACCTGCAAAATGCTTGTTATTCATTGTGATTACTCTTAGAAAACTTTTACCTTATAAACTGTTCTGGTTGGTCCATATAATATTATGTTATTTGACTTTTAATACTGGTTGCTTGGTTTGGTTCAGTTGATTTTATGTGACAAAGCCTTTTCCAGTTCCTGGGACATAACTGTGGAAAAGGTTTCTCCATACTAATATACAGGTTGACATTTATGAAGAATTCCAAACCTCTCTTACAATATTGAAATGAATGAGCTTTTCAAAGATGCCATGGTTACAACTTAAGTGCGTTTGTAGAACAAGTGAAAAAATTTCAGTAAAGTGTATTCTAATAATACACCTTCTAATACACATTCTAATAATAATTGCCTATGTTATCTGTTAGGCTGAATAGTTGAAACTGTACATATCTGTATTATATTTAAAAAAACTGTCACTTTTTCCCCAGAATAAAATTATATATTCTATTTTATGACTGGAATTGAAAAATCACCCCAGGGAATGGGTAGAGAAGGTGCATAAGAGTTTTGTTAAGATTTGTATTTAAAATTAAAAAGCAGATTTTTTTAACGTGGTTACCAATGGACTGGAACAGAGCATGCTGAGTAAAAGATTAGTTCAAATACACAGATTTTCCAGACTTTACATTATTCCCCAAATTCAATTACAAATCTAAATTGCAACTTTAATTTTTAATAATCACTTGGATCTGCGTTTCGTTTGCTTGTTGATTTTGGTTTGTTTTGGACTCCTTTGCTTCCTCCTGTCTCATAAAGAGTGTCTCCAGGAGATGTCAGTTTTGCTATCACCATGCCACCATTCCTACTTTCCACACTGCTTTTAACATAACATCTTACATAACATACTACAAAATGTACAATCTTAGGTGCAGAATGTACATTTTTTGTACAGACATAAAACTGCAGAATTTGTGGCTGGAACAGGGCAGCAAACCCAGGGTATAATTAATTAAAGAATAATAATCCATTCAATGATTTATCTAAAAAATTAATTCCATGGTCAAATATATTTGAGAGATCTTTCAGAATATATACAAAATTCATTGCATACAAAACTAACCACAGCCATAAAAAGTCTAAAATTTCCATTGCAAATAAAGCCCACTTTGGCTTTCATCTTTCTTAGAATTTTTAATGAACATACACTTGATAATATTATCAAGTCACAGATTCCAGGGAATTGCAGAGTATTGGAGGGAGAAAGAAGAAAAGGTTCCAGCTCTCATATATCTAACAGAAGGGAATAGGTGTGCAATCATCACACAGCGTGTGGACATGTGTATAAACTGCTATGTTTGTGAATGTGAAGATGACCTTAGTTCTTCTTCCTTGGGTGTCTGGAAAAGGGCAGTTCATGTGTTACAGTTGCCTGTAGACAGAGTTAATTTCACATGCAAAACACCTAATAATTTATTGCAAAATTAATATATGATCATATATCTGAAGCCTAAGGCTTAGATGATTTTTCTTCAAAATTTAGTATTCCAAAGTTTTAATTTTTCAACTGTCTCTGAGAAATTTAGGACTGAATGGCTGTTGAGAGACAAAACAAAAGTAGACCTCATTTTTATTCTCTCATCTAGGATACATCTCTCAAATAAAATTGTATAGGACTAAAATTTACAATGCCAGCAGTTTGAAGCAAATGCAATAGCATTTTAAAGTAGCATTGCAAGATTTATTTTCACATACTTAAAATTTAATACCTCTTCAGAGAATTCTGGAATTGGAAAATGTTTACTTTAGGAACACTCAACTATGTGTTGGTTCAACACTAAACCATGAATTCATGAAGCATACTTAACATGTGGCTCTTAGAATCTGCTTTGTAAATTCAGTTTTCACATAATACAAGGGTAAAAACACACACACACACACACACACACACACACAACAGTCCTTGGTTATGAAGATTGTGTACAAAAATGGCCTTACAGAAATATAAAACATAGATAACCATCACATTCTACATAAAGTCACAATTTCAGAGGTCTACTTCCACTTGATTTACTCGCCAATAAAATGTCTCTTCCTGAAAAGAATCCTCAGTAGAAGTGACATTGGTATCTAAGCTTTTGGAATTTAGCTAGAAGATTGGATTTTAAATTTTACTTGGTTTTAATTAATTTAAATTCAGGGCAACACATTGCTTTTGGCTATCATACTGCCCAATACCAGTCTGTCTCGCCTTTCTAACACATAAGCAGAGATATAGTTAATGTTTCTGTGGTCAACGTAGTAGTGTCCTCTTCAGATGCTATCAGGTGATGTTTCATCTGACTAGGGAGCTTGCCATGGTTTCTGTGATGTTTAGTGGCAGAGATCCTCCGGATTTAAAAATTTTCAGTGTTGCTTTTAAGTACAGAAAATTACATCACTCAATATGATGTCATGCTTGGAGATGCTTATCTTCAATGCCTAGTTGCAAAAGGGACAACAAGACTTGGCCATGATGGTGGCATGTGGCTCATGCCTGTAATTCAAGTTTTTCAAGAAGCTGAGATCTGAGGATGGCAATTCAAAGCAAGCCTGAGAAGGAAATTCCATGAAATGGTCATCTCCAATTAACCCCTAGAAAACCTGAAGTGGTTCTGTAGCTCAGTGACTGCTAGCCTTGAATGAAAAAGCTCAGTGAGAGTGCCCAGGCTGTGAGCTCAAGCCCCAAATTAAAAAAAATAAAAGAAGACTTGACCTTATTATGAGAGGAATATTGACTCATGTATGTAACCTTAGCCACTGAGAAGCTTTCAATCTGGAAGATCATGGTTCAATATCAGTCTAGGCATAAAAACCACTAGACTCCAAGACCAAAATATAACTAACAACAACAAACAAAAGAGGTTATAGAAGTTTAACTCCTTCAGGAGAATGATGACCTAGCCAGTGAGAAGAGCTGAGTTCAAATTCCATTCCAGTGACATATAAAAGTATTAATAATGGGCTGGGAAGGTGGCTCAGTGGTAGAGTTCTTGCCTTGCATGCATGAAGCCCTGGGTTGGATTCCTCAGCACCACATAAGCAGAAAATAGCTGGAAATGGCACTGTGGCTCAAGTGGTAGGGCCTAGCCTTGAGCTGAAGAGCTGAGGGACAGTGCCTAGGCCCAGAGTTCAGCCCCCACAACCAACAACAACAACAAAAAAGTATTAATATAAAGGACTGGGCGTTTGGCCCACTAATGGTCCTATCTGTTAGATCACAAATTCACTTGTGTTTGGATCACTTTTCTTCTTCCTCATCGAGCAAGGTATGTTCCTAACAGAGAGCTATGTCCTCTGTTTCCTGCAAATGTTAAGGTCCAATAGAAGTCCTATAAACCAAATCCACTCTCACAACTTGCACCTGGAGATGTCAGCCAAGTTTACTTTCTAAAAAAACAAAACAAAACAAAACTTGTGTCTCTTTAAAATACAAAGTATGGAAAAAATTAGAGATGACAATTTATCCTGTGTGACAGTTTATATGAATTAATTGGTCACAATAGAAAATACACATGTATTATTTTATTTAAAAAGGAAACATACAATTAGGGGAAAGGGAAGATTTATCAACTTTACACATCTTTGGTTGGAACTGAAACTATCAGTATCTGTGTATATATAGAGAGCACTGTATTTGTACTACCTATGCAATTCTGGGGCATTGCACTCTTGCTTGTGTTTTTGGCTCAACCTGGCACTATACTACATGAGCCATACCTTCACTTCCAGCAAGTTTCTGGTTACTTGGAAATAAGAACATCAGTGATTTCTCTTCTTAGGCTAACTCCTATGTCTCGGCCTCCTGAGTAGTTACTATTATTACAAATGTGATGCACCAGTGCTTAGTTTTACAGCTTTCTGTCTTCCAGCATCTATTTCCCAGACCTCTTCCCTAGCTTTGTCAACTGAAATGACTTAAACAGTGATAGTTCAGCACTGGTCGATAGACTCAGCAATTACATATTTATTTCTAAATAACTTTCTCAACTGAAATAGTACTAATTCTCTTCTATTTACAAATGAAAAGAATTAGTAATATTTAAAGTAATAAATTGTTCTTGATATAAAACAGAACAAAGATAAATGCACAAACAGAGGAAGCAAATATTTTACTTACAGTACTATGATCTTTAATAATATTTTAAAAGAACTGGGTTTAGAAAATTTATATCTGGAAACCAACCTAGTAATGAATGACTTAGGCAAGAATCATTAATGATTGTTAAAACTAGTGGGTAAAGTTTGGAAAAATAGAATACCTATACAGTCTCAAGATATAGCTTCCCATATTATTTATGAAATGGAGAGGAAATAAACTATTGTCGAAACGTGTCACATTCCATGTTAAATAACTAAATATTAGCAGTGTCAGGACTGACATCTCCTGATACAATGACTTGAGAAGAAAAAAATGTAACTATGAAATATTTCTGCTAAAGAAAAATATGTAATCTGAATTAATTAGAGAGAAACACCAAATAAACCAGAATTGGGAGATATTTCACCAAGGAAATGATATGTACTCTTGAAAAAATGTGAAGACATAAAACCCAATTCTGGATCAAGGAACTGATCCAGATTACAGAATATCAAGATGCAATGAAGCAGCCATGCTCACAGAATGCCTCTGGATTAGGAGTAAAAGCACCTGTAAAATTCATTTTTGCAACTAATGAAATTTGTACACCATGATGAAAACCTATTTTTGTATTAGTATTAAGTTTCCTGACACCTATGGCTTTATTGTAACATTATCTGTGACTCTATCTGTCCTTACATATTACAGACTGAAATTTTCAGAAAAAAAGAGGAAGGATAGCTACCACTCAGTGTCAAACAATGCATACACATGTACATTAAATGGTACTTGAATATTTTGAATACAGTTAAGAACAAATTTACTCAGGTTTGAACTCAGGTCTCATGCATGGTTGCACTCTCTTTTGATCCATGAGCTCACCTCAGCATATGTAGTCTTCCTTCTTTCTTTTTCTTTCTTTCTTTCTTTTTTTGTCAGTTGTGTGACCTGAACTCTGGTCCTGGGCACTGTCCCTGAGCTCTTCAGCAAAAGGCTAACACTCTACTACTTGAGCCATAGCACAATTTCCAACTTTTTCTGCTTATGTGATGCTGAGGAATTGAAACCAGGGCCTCATGCATGCAAAGCAAGCACTCTACAACTGAGCCACCTTCCCAGAGGACAAATTGTAATGCTGATGGAACAAACACAAACAACTGATGAATCTGGGTAAATGCTATGAGAAAGCTTTGCACTACTCTTGCAATTTATCTTCACACTTAACCTCAAAATTTCAAATAAAGGGATCCAAATAGGGAAAATGAAATAAAACTCTCCCTCTTTGCAGATGACATAAATGTACATTGAAAGAACCCCATTGACTCCACTCTCAAGTTACTCGAGCAGATACAAAATTTTGACAAAGTAGCAGGGTATAAAATTAACCTTCAAAAATCAATGGCTTTTCTGTATGTTAATAACTAGAAAAGCAAGGCTGAAATCAGGAAAGTAACTCTTTGTAATAGCCCCACAAATATTAAAATACCTAGGAGTTAACTTAACTAAATAAGTGAAGGACCGTTATGACAAAAACTTTAAAATCTCGAAAAAAGAAATTACAGTAGAACTTAGGAAGTGGAAAAACCTCCCATGCTCCTGGATTGGAAGGATCATCATTGTGAAAATGGCAATACTTCCCAAGGCTATCTACAAATTCAATGTGATACCTATCATTATTCCAACCTCATTCTTCAAGGAAATAGAAGAAGCAACCCAAAAATTTATATGGAACAATAAAAGATGCCAAATAGCAAAAACAATCCTTAGCAGAAAGAACAGGAAGGAATACCAATAACAAATTTCAAATTCTACTACAAAGCCATAGTAATCAAAACAGCTTGGTACTGGCACATGAACAGACCCCAGGACCAATGCAATAGAACTGAAGATTCAGAAATTAATCCACAGACCTACAGCCACCTAATCGATAAGGGAGCTAAAAAATAGAATGGAAGAAAGACAGCCTCTTCATTACATGGTGCTGGCAAACTTGGTTAAACACCTGTAGAAAACTAAAGCTAGATCCTTATATAACACACTGCACCAGAATCAACTCCAAATGGCTCAAAGACCTCAGAGTCAAAGCAGACACCCTGAAAATATTACAGAAAGGAATAGGAGAAACCCTAGGTCTTCTTGGAACAGGCCAAAATTTTCTTAATAAAGACTCAGAAACACAACAAATCAAAAAAAAGATTGCCCAAACAGGATTGCATTAAACTGCAAATCTTGTACTGCAAAGCTTCTGCACGACAAAGGACATAGCTAGCAAGATCAATAGAAAGCCCATAAATTGGGAGAAGATCTTCACTAGCCATAAAACAGACAAGGGCCTCATATCAAAATATAATTAGAACTCAAAAAATCAAATCCCCCAACAACAAAGCCACAAAGAAACAACCGCCTGATTAATACGTGGACTAAAGACCTAAAGACAGAATTCTCTGAAGAGGAAATAAAAATGGCCAATAGACACATGAAGAACTGTTCAATTTTTCTGGCCATAAAAGAAATGCAAATCAAAATAACATTGAGATTCCATCCCATCCCAGTTAGAATGGGTATAATCAAGAAATCTAATAACAACAGATGTTGGAGGGAATGTGACCAAAAGGAACCCTACTTCCTTGTTGTTCGGAATGTAAACTTGTTCAGCCACTTTGGACAACAGTATGGAAGTTCCTCAAAAGACTCAGCATAGACCTCCCCTATGACCCAATAATCCTACTTTTGGCCATTTACCCAAAGTATCACAAACTAGGCTATACTAAAGCTACCAGCATAACTATGTGTATTACAGCATTATTCACTATAGCTAAGATATGGAACCAACCAAGATGCCCCTCAATAGATGAATGGATCAAGAAAATGTGGTGTGTTTGTGTGTGTGTGTGTGTGTGTGTGTGTGTGTGTGTGTGTGTGTGTGTGTGTGTGTGTGTGAATTTTATGCCTTCATCAGAAGGGATAATATGATCCCATTAGTTATGAAATGGAAAAACTTGGAAAACTTACAATAAGTATAGTAAGCCAGTCCCAAAGAAACATAGGTCCCATGGTTTCCCTCATTTGTAATAACTAGCATATGTCTAGGAAAATCTTACCAAACAAGCAGAAAACCTCAAAAGCTATGCACATATGACTGCATGAGATTATGCTAAGGGAAAAACTAACGATGGGGTAATAATGCTTAATAGGAAATATACTCATTACCTTACTCATGTAACTATAACCCCTCTCTATGGGAACTTTACAATAAAAATAAATACAATAAAAATACAATAAAATACATACAATACATACAAATACACACAAAATACATACAATAAAAATGAAAAATTCAAAATTGCAAAAATTAAACTAAAAAATTTCTTATTTCTACCAGTATTGTTGAGAAATACAAGAAGTTCCAGTATACATTCTTTTGTGACTCTTCTCTCTGTGTCTGTTTCTCTACATATACATACTCACATAAATATTATAATATAATGTACATATAATATATACATATCTAATTATGTTACATATATTATTTATGTGTTATATATTTATATATTGTATATATTTTAAATAAAACATAGTACATACATTATATTGAATGGTAAATACAAATAATACTATGGTTTAGCATTGTTCTAGTTATACAAACTGAAATGATTTTATGCAAATTTTTGGGAAAAATTCAGAAGACCTGATTGTTAATGAAATGCAATAATAGGGGTTGTTATTAACTTGAGGGCTTACAAGGGGATTGCTATTGTCTTTATGTTGTTTTACCATTTGATTAGTGAATATAAAAATAACATATGGAATTTTGTCATTTTATACTTGCATATTAGTCATGCCTGCAATATTTTCTGTAGGATTTTTAAGATTATCAAGAGAAAAATCCCACATTACAGATAAGAAGCCCTCAACATTGTAGATTTGGACACATGAAAATTGAGTGGGAGGATGAAATATGTTGATCAACAGACTTTTTGATTCCTCAGGTCTATTCCTATTCTTTAGATTATTTTATGGATATTTCCTCATTTATTTCCAAGACCCATGAATTGTACTCATTATTAAAGAACATTGTGAGTCTTTGAGAAAGATAACTGCATTTTCCAACAATAAGTATAACTAGAGAAATGACAGATTTTAAATTTATTCCAACAAAATATCCTACATAATTTCATAGATGAACAAACTCAATTTTGTTAATATTGTTCCTTTTTTAAAATTAATTAATTGTTCTATTTATTCACTTTACAAAGTGTGGTTACTGTTTGTGATAGACGTGCTCTCAGATTATGGTTACCACAAATAGTTCAATCAAATTTTTGATGCTATAATTGGTACAGTTTATAGGTTTAGATTTTTCTATCTGTATTTTATATTTTTCCTTGAATGCTGCCCACCAGCATATATTGAATGTAAAACGAAATCTCAACTTCTTCAGCATTAAATTTAAATTGTTGATTTGATATCAGATCACATTGTCTCCGTTATTTTCTTACCTCCCTTATTTAACTTGTATGATAAAGACAAAATCATATTGGTAGAATATGGCTAGAACACAAGTTAAACAACTCAGGATTCATTGGTAAATATTTTTAAGCAGATGGTTTTTATTATTATCAGAATTCACTACATATTTATGTAGAACTCTGATAGTAAAATCTCATTATTGGCCACTTGTTTAAAGTAAAGATTTCCCAGCACAACAATAAAGAATATTTTGAATGACAAATGTATTAGGGAACACACTGATCTCTTAAGAACAATAACCACTCAAAATTGTTCTCCATAGGCTATAATCTTAGGTATGTCAATGATCAACAGGAAGTTTCCTTGCAGAGAAAGATGAAATTTTTGTTAACAAAACTGGCTTTGAACTTATATAACTCATATTTTTCATACTTGATACTTAAATTTATGAAATTTTTTGGTGCTTAATAATCCTCTTTACGGTTTCTAACAGTCAAGTGGAAATATATATTTCATGCACATCTAAGGTTTTAAAACACATGCCAAGAAACACAAGTCAGAGAGAGTGAAATGGAAAGAACGCAGGCACAATTTATTTTTCCCCAAACAAGTGTCAAGGCATTTCATGTTGTGAATATCAAACATATTGCTTTGACAACTAGACACATATTTATATTTTCTGCTGTTCTAGTCAGGGCATAGTTCAACATTGTCTCAGTTGATTTAGTACTAACTCATGTCAGTCTTTAGACATTTGTCCTGGTAACTGGACCAGGAACTCCTGGTGAAGACTTGTCACAAATTACAGTGATGCTCTTTATTCTTTGAATGGTTTTGGTTGGCAGGGGTAATATGGAATGAGAAGTAGATAAACAACACACATCCACTGAATTGTAACACTGGGAATATTAAGTAAACTGTGTTGTTTGATACACTTCACTAGAGTAAAACAACTGAGAAGTCATTCTTCTGCAGAATTTCAACCAAAGGATAAAAAGATTCATAAGAGCACAGAATGGTTCATAGACACAAAGCTTCAAATCTATACGAATTTCAGTAAATAAAGTATAAGGACATTTCAACACCAAATCAAATGGAAAGAAATAGCTTTGATTTTGATTTATTTGCCAGGCAGTTACTTGCTGGTAGCACTAAAATTAACATCATAACCAGCATAAAATTTGTAAGAAAAATGAAGAATGGTTTTCTATTACATATTTTAGCCCTACCAAAAGACTGTTCATTAAAGATAATTCTCATTTCTATTTCTCATTCTCTTATTTTTATATTTATACCACAACTCTCTAGCTTTCTTTGTGGTTTTAACATATGTAGCTAACGAATGATTTTAGAGAATATACAACTCCTTCTAGAAGTTACTGATAGTGTTATAGTTATGGTTTTACCGTAACTCACACACCATTTATTTGAGTGTCTGGCTAAGCTATTCAGTGCTTATATGCTTTAAGTTTGAGGATATACTTTTGGTATAGAAACACTTAAAACACATACACATATATACACACAGGTATGTATGCATGTATATGCAATGTTGAAACATACATTGGTATAGTTGAAACAGCAAAAGAAACTAAAGACATCCTCACAAAGGTGATCATCAAAGCTGTGTGCCTCCCATCTCCCTCACCGTCCATCAGGCTTAGACTCTGGAAAGGCATAGGAAGGAATCTCTACAACAAAGTTTACTAAATCAAAACATCTACTCACAATTGGCGGACCATGAAAGGTTAAACCCATTGTTCTCCACACTGTCATTTAAAAACAAATACTTTATTGACACTTGCCACCTTTGACATACTCTGCAGGGATTTCCACCCACCTCTGTATACTCTGCATGAGGTTGTAACCACTTTTTCTTCTTGTTACTCTGTCTCCTGCAGCCTATTTTGAATCACCCCCCTCTCACACAGTGCAAAACTTGATTCACTACCAAGTTGTGTGGTTCCTTCTTGCTCTACATAGTTAACAATAAGATGGTTTTTGTCAGTTACTGGGCTTGAACTCAAGGGCTGGGCACTGTCCTTCAGGTTTTTTTTTCTTGCTCAACACTAGCACTCTCCCACTTTGAATCAAGGCTCCACTTCCAATTTTCTAGTGGTTAGTGGCAATGGCTTCCAACTGCGATCCTCAGAGCTCAATCTCCTGAGTAGCTAGAATTACAGGCATGAGCCACCAGTGTACAGCTACAGCAAAATATTTTTTTGTATATTTGAGAAGTATCAAGGGATTAAGAAAATACATTAATGTGTCTGATGAACATAAAAGATTATTTTAGTTAAAAGAATTTCATATTATTTAATGTACATATATGAATGGAATCAAGAAACTTGGGTGGGGTGAAGATATGGGTAAAGGAGGGAAATGGTGGTATTGTCACAATGCATTGTACCCAGAGACGAAACGCTGATTTGACTCCTACTACTTAATGAAAATAAAGCTTTACATATGTATAGAATATCTCAAGGCATTCTTTTCTGAATTATGAGAAGATGGGTAATTTAGCAACAATTTACTCTCTGCTCTAATTCCATACTAACAAATAATTATGAGGGTATTAACAAGATGGGATATCATGTGGAGTTTCCTTTAGACAGCACAATCAACTTGCATTATATTCTGTGGAAATGAACACTGATATTCTCTTTTATGCAATTTATTTAATTTTTTATTATCTCTAAATAGTTATACAAAGGAGTTTCAATTAAGAATGCCAACTTATGAGTACAATGCAACTTGAAGAGATCGAAATATTTGGTTATGCTCCCTAGCAATAAACAACTGATACTGACACTGAATAAATATTCCATAAGACACATTTTGAGCTTAAACAGTGACAGCATGTGCACTATGTTTGAAGTGTTTTATTTCCAAGTTTTAGCTTGAAAATTTTGTATCACGAGAAAAGTCAGTCTTGATAATCTAAGGTTTATTATGGTCAGTGAGTAATTGGACTCAAAACTCTTTGAAGTGGTATATATACACAATGGAAATCTATGCCTCCATCAGAAAGAATGGCATTTCCCCACCTGTTAGGAAATCGAAAGCTTGGAAAAAATTGTATTAAGTGAAGTAAGCCAGGCCCAAAGAAACATAGGTCCCATTGTTTTCCTTATTTGCAATAACTAGTATATGTCTGAGACAAGCAGAAAAGGTCAGATAAGTTGATGAAATAAACCCTAAGATAAGTATTCAAAAGTTTTCTTTCTTTCTTGTAATTGTTTCTAACGTATTTATAAGATGATTTCTTTGTTGTTTTGTATATCCATCCCCCACAGTATAACCCCTGTTTTCATTGTATTTGATGTTGGTATAATTTGTGGAGGGGAAGGAAAAAAACAAATTCTTTAAACAGGGATACAGCTGGACCCATTGCAACAATGAGATGTACAAGTCTTTATGTCAAAAAACAAACTTTACAACTTTGTGGGGGGAGAGATGGTAAGGGGAAACAAAGGAGGAGACAACAATGCTTGATAAGAAATGTACTCATTACCTTGCTCATATAATTATAACCCCTCTGTACGGTATTTTCACAATAAAAAATAAATAAAAAAACTCTTTGAAGTGATGAGGCATTCTTAACTAAGTAAGGATGGGGATACAGGAAGTATCCATTTGTCATTTATGGTACAAATGTTTAATTGGTGCACCTTTTACATAGAAAATAGTAAATGGTAGTGTGAAATGTAAGATAATGTACAGAGAAAACAAAAATGTTAGTATTTTAATAGGCTGAACAATCTAAGTGGATCAAATAGACTAGGCATTACACCATTTGATTTACTTTGTTGATAGTGAAAACCAAATGATCCAGTTTAAAAATAACCCTTGGGACTTTCATTTGTTCTAATCATCTTCATTAGAACTTTGTTTCTCTAAAATTAATTACAGAAATAGAGTTCTTAATATTGT
Organism: Dipodomys merriami; assembly: GCF_024711535.1. Classification (NCBI taxonomy): domain Eukaryota; kingdom Metazoa; phylum Chordata; class Mammalia; order Rodentia; family Heteromyidae; genus Dipodomys; species Dipodomys merriami. The sequence continues at coordinate 110,926 of NW_027202456.1, read as the reverse complement.
AAATCAAAATAGTTTTAAATTAAGTTCATCTAATAATTTAACTGACAGTATTGTAGTATAGGAAGTCAGTTAATTGGTTGATGTTAAAAAAACATTATTTATAGGTTTTATTCATAATCCACACCGTTCATTCTAGTTTATTCCTACCCCTAAGGTAAAAAATCTATGAAGTATTGGATTATATTTTTAAAGATCAATAAAACCATAAGACTTAAAGATATTGATAATATTTCAGAGAATATTGAGAATATTTGAATGAATCAAAGCCAGCAATATAAATCATGGTAGTTAGTCAGAACTTCTTCTATTCTAGGCCAAAAAATAGAATGAATTTTAGTTTTACCTTTTCTTTCTACTATATAAAACTACATGTGTAAGTAGGAAGTTTTCACTCCATCAACATTATATTTTTAATGTAAGTTTTCTTGTGAGATCTATACAAGAGAATTGAAGAACATAGTAGATATTACCATGTACTTCACTGGTATATAATCATTAGAATTAAGAAGCCCATCTAGTAATTTTTGCATAAATTTTTGCATAGTCATTCACTGTTGTTTAAGTATGTAGCCAATGTGATTACTCAATATTTTAGAAGTATTCCTTTACACATTCTAAATAAATAAGAGAAATAGTAAAACACCAATTGAAAATACCATATGAATAGTTGCAACAGACAGGAGCTATTGATAATTCTTCATATTCCTAGGGTAAAGTATGAGGAGAAATAGGATGCTCACAGCCTCATAGCATCTCTCAGGAGATACTTACTATTCCAAAGAAAAACAACACAGCAGGAAACCCAACCAACATCACAGTAATAGAAGGAATAAAGATAAGCATCATGAGGTGAGACATGCAAAATCTGTGGACCTATTGATATGCTATCAGTAGATCAGAAGATTTTCTTACTGCTCCTGACTCTATTCATTAGAAAGTTTCAGACATGCTCAATTGAGGGACCTTCTACAAAACATGTTAGCATTCAGATGTGCCGAAAGAATAAATGGGAAGAGAGAGGAGGAGGAAAGGGAAAAGGAAGGGAAAGGGAAAGAGAGGAATGAAGGGCAGAGGTTCGGAAAAGACTAGTAGCAAACTGGGGAGCTTTGAATAAAATCTGTAAATCTTTTATTACATTGATTGTGTGAATTTGATGATTTTAACATTCTTATTACAGGAGAATGGAAGATAAGTACCAAGAGTCTGTATATACCACATTTGTGAATTTTCAAATAAAAAGAAAAAAATCATCTTAAAAGTCCTTAAGACTTTGCTAAAATTTTGCTATGACTGAATTCTGCTTTTATAAAATAATCTGGGTCTGTAATGTAATGTCGGTGTCCTTGGCGCAGGCCGAAATTTTCTTAATAGAGACCGAGAAACACAACAAATCAAAGAAAGGTTGGAAAAATGGGATTGCATTAAGCTACAGAGCTTCTGCATGGCAAAGGACATAGCTAGCAAGATCAATAGAAAGCCGACGGATTGGGAGAAGACCTTCACTAGCCATACAATAGACAAGGGTCTCATATCTAAAATATACTTGGAACTCAAAAAATTAATTCCCCCAACAACAAATCCTCCAAGAAACAACTGCCCAATAAATAAGTGGGCTAATGACTTAAAGAGAGACTTCTCTGAAGAAGAAAGAAGGATGGCCAATAGACACATGAAGAAACACTCAACCTCCCTAGCCATAAAAGAAATGCAAATCAAAACAACATTGAGATACCACCTCACCCCAGTTAGAATGGCAAAAATCAAAACTCTAACAACAACAGATGCTGGAGGGGATGTGGACAGAAGGGAACCTTACTTCATTGTTTGTGGGAGTGTAAACTTGTTCAACCACTTTGGAAAGTAGTATGGAGGTTCCTCAAAAGACTCCACATAGAGCTGCCCTATGACCCAGCAGTCCCACTTTTGGGCATTTACCCAAATGTTTACAAACAATACCCCACTGTGTAAAGAGCATTTTTCTCAACCGAATTAAATGTACAGGGTATTTGTCAGTGATACAGCCATTGGACAGAAACTCAATGGTGCAGAGAGCTGCTCCAAAATCAGTCCTTTTCTCTTGGACACAAAATCCCGACTACCATGAAACAAAACAGCTTACTGAGACAAAGGATATGTGATACTAAGATTGTGGTCAGATGCTGCCAGAAACAGGAGGAATCAATAAGGCTCCTTCTCTTTGGGGAGACTTCTCTAGCATTTCCTTTGACAGCTTCCCTAGCCTTAGAAATGGCTGACATAGACTGTCATAGAGTTATTACAGCTGATTTAAGGCACTTTTGACATTTCACATGTATGTATTTGTTCATGTGTGCAATAAGATATTTGCTGTCTCTTTAAAAATGTGTAGTTGTGCAAATTTTGATTTTGTTATTTCTTGGTTAATTTAGCTAGCATCAACTTACAAATCACAACCCAAAAAGTCCAAGAACAAATTCACCAATATTCGGATAACCAGGTGTGGAAGGGTCTCCTCGAGGGTTCAGGTTCACCATGAAAATGTCATGTTTATAATTTTTTCCAAGCCAGTGAAGTAAGCCAGGCCCAAAGAAACATAGGTCCTATGGTTTCCCTTATTTGCAATATCTAGTATAGGTATGAGTCAAGCGGAAAAGGTCAGATAATGTGATGTTAGGAAAATGAACCCTTAAATATGTATTTTAATGTTTTCGTTTCTTTCATGCATGTGTTTCTAACGCATTTATAAGATTATTTCTTTGTTGCTCTGTATGTCCCTCCCCCACAGTGTAACCCCCGCTTTCACTATATTTGATGTCAGTATAACATGTGGAGGAGATGGGGACAAACAAGTCGTTTAAGGATTCAGGTGGACCTGTTGCAACAATGAGAAGTACAAAATGTCATGTCAAAACCAGCTTTACAATGTCGGTGTGGGGGAGAGGGGGTGTATGATTGGGTGGGGGGGAGGGGGGAGGCTGGGAAGGGATGTGAAGGGTAAACAAAGGAGGAGGCTGCAATGCTTGGTAAGAAATGTCCGCATTATCCTGCCCATGTAATTGTAACCCCTCTGTACAGTATGTTCTCAAATAAAATAAAATAAAATAAAATAAAATAAAAAAAGAAAATGTCATGTTTAAAATTTTCAGTCTTTGGTAAATCACAAGGATCAATATATAGAAGAACACCTCCAAATCCAGCCTTTTCCAACAAGGAAATCTAAAAGGGAAATAAACTATTAAAACTATTACCATATACATTGCAAGTTCAGGTATTATCATTCACAAATGTAGTTAATAGGATGATTCTTGTTTATTATTGTTATTAAGAAGACAATTATCCCATGCAAAGATTTTTTATTGCTTATCTCTGCCCTTCCCTCCTGTAGGTTCTATGATATGTGTAATATTTAGTCAGCATTCTCACATTATTATGTGAAATATCACTTGCTAGCTCATGGAATTTCTCATCATTTCTTTTGTAATTGTCCAAGTAGATTTAGACTTTCTACTTCCATGAAATTAAGAGAGCATCAAAAATATGCAAGGCTCTACAGTAAAAACAGTGGTTCTGATCATCTCCCTGCCTTTCCCTAAAGCAGGAATCACAGCAGCATTGTGATACATTTCCTCCAGTGCTAAGCCTGTCAAGCTAGTTACTAAAATGAAGAAACCATTTCCCACTGTCAATGTTGTGAACCTTCTAGATGTCCTATCATATCAGTCATCATATTCTCTACCATGGATGCTCTGCCAGACCTGACAGCCAGGTTAGTAAGGGATTGTCTCATAACCCCAGGAGGAGCCTAGGGATCAGTTTCTATCTATCCTGTCCTTAAAGGTTTAGAAATAGTGCTGGGAAGGTGGCTCAGTGGTAGAGTGCTTACCTCTCATGAATGAGGCCCTGGGTTTGATTACTCAGAACCACATACACAGAGAAAGCCAGAAGTGTGAGCTGTGGCTCAAGTGGTACAGCTCTAGCCTTGAACTGAAGAGCTCAGAGATAGTGCCCAGGCCCTGAGTTCAAGCCCGACTACTGACAAAAAAAAAGAAATTAGAAATAGCCCAGCTTACCTGAGAAGGCATTTTTAATATAAAGAGACCATTTCACTCTGTTTTTTATCTTTTTTGTTTTTTTTTTGTCAGTCGTGGGGCTTGAACTTTGGGCTTGGGCACTGTCCCCACTCTGTTTTAGTAAGTGTGCAATATGTAACAGGACAGATGAACTTAACCTGCTTATGTATTCCCTGTTCTAGCTCAGTAAACTCTTATTATTATTTTTGGAAAGCATCTTAGCATGACTCACCTGATATGAGGAACAATAATTATTATTTGCTGATTCTATTTGCTTCCCATGAGAGAATAAATTAAATTAGATGATATTAAATGAGAGTAAGATGAAAGGTTGAATAAAGACAGCTACTGCTGATAGTGTGGCTTAACTTACCACCTATATCTCACTTCCTAATTATTGCTTATATTGTTTAGTGAGTTTTGCAATATGTAAGAAACAGAGGCCCTTGTGGCCTTGGAAGGACCATTAAAGAAGGTAAGGGTCGCCGGCTGCCCATGACTCATGCCTGTAATCCTAGCTACTCCCAAGGCTGAGATCTGAGGATCGCGATTCAAAGCCAGCCCGGGCAGGAAAGTCCGTGAAACTCTTATCTCAAATAAACCACTAGGAAACCAGTGGCTCAAGTGGTAGAGTGCTCACCTTGAGCTGAAGAGCTGAGGGGCAGTGTCCAAGCCCAGATTTCAAGCCCCACGACGGACTAAAAAAAAAAAAGGTAGGGGTCATGCTAATTTTCTCTATCATTGCACATTCTGCATTGACTAAACAGCCTTGGAGTAAGCATTGAAGGGTAATGGTAGCCAGGTGCCAGGGGCTCATGCCTGTAATCCTGGTTACTGAGGAATCTGAGCTCTGAGGATCAGGTTCAAATCAAGCCATACTAAGAAAGTCTGTGGAAACCCTTATCACCAATTAATTGATTAAAATAATGCAAATAATGCAGAAGTGGAGCTATGGCTTAAATGGCAAAGCCTTGAATGAAAATAAAAGAGAAAGAAAAACTAATGGACAGTGTTCAGGCCCTAGTTCAAGCCCCAATACTGGCACACATAACACATTAAAAAAAGAGTACTGTAAGGAAGAAAGTACATGAAACAGGTGTTAACACCACAGCTATTCTTAAAGAAAATGGAGCTTGAGGAAAATTCTTACTATCCATTTCTACTGGAAACAAATAGACAAACATATCATTTTACATACAACACGACTCTAACTGCATAAAGGAAACAACTGAAAATGTAAACCACCTAAAAACAGAATACACACATACTACACTAACAGCATTTTCCTTATACTTTATAACAAAAATTTTAATAGGTAAGATTGAGAACCTAAATAAGTTGTAGCTGACTAATGAGGCCAATTTGAATTCTTTAACAAAAAACTTAGATTGAATAATTCTCTCTGTTTTCTAATGGAGAACAAGAAAGAATTTAAGGGGAAAATAGGGACGATGAAAGGGAAAATGATCAACAGGAATATGAAAAAGAGGGCCAGATTTAAGATTTACTCTTCCAAAGTCCACCATAAGTCCAAGGAAGGGCATCAAATGGTCCACATGCTGTAATAGCATGCCGTGTGTGTTTGTGTGTGTGTGCGTGTGTGTGTGTGTGTGTGTGTGTGTGTGTGTGTGTGTGTGTGTGTGAATGAGGATTCACTTATAGCTGGCTCCCTATCACTTGAGCTGCACTTCTACTTCCGTTACTTTTATTGGTGGTGGTGGTACTAAATTGGAGATAAGTAAAGAATATTGTAGAATTTTCAGCTTGACTTGGGTTTAAACCACAAACCTCCGATTTCAGCCTCTGGAGTAGTTAGCACTATAGTTATGAGCTATTATTATCCAAACTGAAATAGTTATTATTTAAAAGAAAAGTTTTATTTTGTAAGTTCTACTTACTACAATAGAATATATAAAGAAAAATATAAACGTGTCTAACAAAAATTGTGTTAAATATAAACATGTGTAGCAAAAATTATTTTGAATATTAAAAATTGGTTTCTTGGTATTGAAGTGATTCATGTGCTCAGACAGAAAATGATACAGACAAAAAAGAAATTCGTAGATGGGTGCCAGTGGCTCATGCCTGTAATCCTAGCTACTCAGGAGGCTGAGATCTGAGGATGGTTTTTCAAAGCCAGCCAGGGCAGGAAAGTCTATGAAACTCTTATCTCCAATAAACCACCAGAAAACCAGAAGTAGTGCTGTAGTTCATGTGGTAGAGCGCTAGCCTTGAGCTGCAGAGCTGAGGGACAGTGCTCAGGCCCAGAGTTCAATTTCGTGGAACAATCTCCAAAGAGTAGTAGTTACATACAAGTACACGAAACATTCTACTAACAATACGTACACACTTGCCTATATTAATAAAGACATTTTATTTTTAATACATGTGTAAATTATAAATAAATAATTTTACATCATATATGTAGTATATCACATATATTATATCATAATATCATATATATGTGATATAAATAATATAATATTACAAGGCAAGAAATTATTTAATTCTGCTAGTTGTACAGATAATTTTTATTTGTTTTATATTATACTACAATAAAATCCTTGTAACTAAATCTTGGCATAAATGCCTATTTTTAAGAAACATTATCATAGGTGCAATGGATAGGTCAAAATATTCTTTTATATATGATATTGCAACATGTGTATATATATATATATATATATGTATATTAGTACAGTAGTTCTCTTATTTATGCTTTTAATTTTTATAGTGCCAGTCTCCCTTTTAATTATTGTCCACAAATATGACATGGTAATGTCTAGAAGTAAAAAATCCATATGCTTGAAGCACTCTGTGTACAACACATTCATAACCTGTATGTGATTATTCATTAGTCATAATCTTCTTCCTGGTTATTAGACCAAGTTTCACAGTATTGAGGTGCTTGTGTTCATGTCCCTGTGTCACAGTGCCTCCATCATTCATTTCATCTCCTCCCATGTGCATTGGTCATCTCAGTTCATGAAGAGAAGAGTGAATGCAGTGCAATAGAAACCATATTCATATACATTTTGTTCTACAGAAATTCCACCTTTTGTTGATAGATCACATATAGTTTAGTCTAAGCATTGTAAAATTCAACAGATGAATGAATAAATGAAAAATCAAGGCTTATGACATGGCTCAAGTGGTAGAATACCTGCTTAACAATTTGTAGTCACTCACACAGCTTTTGTCTTAGAAAAAAATTATGTTAAGTGAAGTAAACCAGATCCACAGAAACATAGGTTGCTTGGTTTCCCTCATTTATTCTAACTAGAGCCTACAAATCTGCAAGTAAACACACTGGATGGTAAAACACCACAGTGAGACCAAAGGAGGAGATTTTTAGGAGAGGATCACAAAGCCACAATTGATATGTGCATATGATCATCTAAAATGCTACACATAAAAATAAATGAGATGTTTCATTGCTTTTTTCATTTTAATTGTATTTCTCCTTTGTTGCTGTTATTGTTTTCTGTAATTTTTGTCTTATATGTAAATTTTATCTATTTAGGGGAGACTAAGGGTGGAGGAGAGGAATGGTGGAACAAAGGGTGAACAAATGTGCTAGTGATACTCACTGGACACTGTGTTGAGGAAGTATACTTCCGCGGACCGGGTTCTGTCGGGACGACGGAGGACACCTAGGGGAGGAACCTGGAATAGGATGGGGAGATGGCAAACAGACAACTCACACACAAGAGGAGTGGATGCTGAGTGCGATTTAATGCAGAGGATAACAAACTTTTATAACAGAAGTCTTCATGAGAAAGGGCAAAAGGTTACACAATCTTGCTGCATGGCTTCATTTTTGGGTGGTCACCAGCTGGTCACCTGATAGGCACTTGTTTCCAGCTTATCTCTAAGAAATACAACGATTACGATGTTTGTCACCAATTAACCATTACCTATCTTTATAGAGGCTTTAACTTTCCCATAAGATCTTTCCTGTTTCTTCTTTAATAGTAAACTTCAAGGAGACCTGGATCTAGCAAGTCTCTTAGTAAATAGCAGAAAATTCTTTCTCCTAAATAATTATCTCAGCAATTGCCATACATTCTTTCTGTTCTAGCTGAGCCTACAGCTTCTTGTAAATCCCTTACAAACAATTCCTTCTGCTGAAGTGAGTCGTGAAACCCCCAATACTTTTATATTTGCTTATGACTTGTCTACTAGCCTCCATAAGAGGGGTTTCAGGGTAGCACTTAACTATGGTGAGTTAGTCATATTTTTAAGACACTCATCAGATATTGGAGTTGTCAACACTCTTAAGAAAGAGCTTTGAATAAGGGAATGTTGACAATGAGTAAGTACAAAGAGCAGTAGAAACAGTAAAAGATTAATAGGCACTCTTACAAAGTGAAGAAAAGAAAAGCAAGAACAGAAACACATCTTTCCCAGGGGTTTGCCAGCCTTTCCAGGAGTAGGCCTCTTAGAAGCCCTATTCTCCAAGGTAGACTTCAGCGAAGTCCCAAAACTGGGAGACAGGTCTCTGTAAAGCCCTATTCTCTGAAGTAGACTTCGGTGAAGTCCCAATACTCAGAGATAGGTCTCTGAAGCTCCTTTCTTAGGTCTGAAAGATGGTTTCCCATGCTAAGCCGACTCCACTGGAGTAGGCGTGGCAGTATACAACATGTGCAGGGGCAAGACATGAGGGAAAAACCGAGAGAGAATTAGGAAGGGGGTAACACTGTTCAAAAAGAAATGTTCTCGTTGCCTGATTTATAGAACTGTACTCCCTCTGTATATCATATTTAAAATAAAACTAAGACTAAAAAATAAGTAAAACAAAAGAAATTAACTATTTCTTAAAAACTGTTTTTAAGACTTCAGGGTCATTTCTCTGTTCCCCGTATAACAGAAGCCATTTTTATACAAGGAAAACATTGACATACGTTGATATACAAAATTACCTAAGGCAAGGCCTTTGCTCTCAGAAGTTCTTTCTACCAGTGGGATGTCTAAAATTTTATCTTGCATAATAACCTCAATTTACTGAGCAAACGTGGTTCTATCAGCAATATGTTTACTGGGCACAAACAAGGAAGTGGAAATCACCTTTCTTCCTTCCTTCTTTCCTTTCTTCCTTCTTCCCTTCCTTTCCTTTCTTCCCTCCCTCCATCTCTCATTTTCTTCCTTCTTTCCTACTAAAAATATCTTTAAAACAGTTTCCTGATATTGGTTCTCAGGAGAAATAATAAAATATTTTAATTTTTCATTAAGCTTCTGTGAGATGTAAAATATAAGGAACACGGAAGTTTTACGAGTTTATTGTTATTATAAATGTGATATTCAGAGGGATTACATTTATATAAGTCAGGTAATGAGTACATTTCTGTTTGGACAATATCACACTTTCTCTCCCTTCTCTCTGTTTCTAGCCCCACCTTTCCTCACCCAAAAGTTTTTTTTTTTATTTTAATGCCATGGTGATGTACAGAGGGGTTACAGTTCCATTAGTAAGGTAATAAGTACACTTCTTACATAACTTGTGATCCCCTCCCTCATTCTTCTCCCTCTTTCCCTGCCCCTCAAGCTCTACAGATCACTTCCAACATAGTGTCTTGTGAATATTGCTGTTGTATTGGTTCCCCATTTGTCCTTTGTCTCACCATTTATTATTGTTCCCCTTCCTGTATAGTTCATTTTCAACATAGTATCTAGTGAGCAATACCAATGCAGCATTTGTTCACCTTTTGGTCTTCCATTTTATGCCCCCTTTTATCCTCCCCAACATACATAAGTAAGCAAGAAAAGGAAGCAAAACACAGCCCTTCACTGGACTTTTGCTGTTATGTTTATTTGGAAATGAGATGACCATAAATGAAAATTTTATTAAAAGTGAAATTGACTCTTATATGCATACTTTGAACATTGCAAATAGTATTCCTATTTTAATTCATTTTACTTATCACATAAGGATTTTAGAATATTACAAAAATGCTATTATTGCCTAGTGGCAATGGCTCATGACTGAAATTCTTGCTAATCACAAGGCTGAAATCTGAGGATTGCAGTTTAAAACCAGCCAGGACAAAAAACAATCCAAGACACTCCACTTCCAAGTAGCTAGTAAAAAGTGAATGCTAGACCGGAAGCGTGTGTGAAATGATAGAGTACTACTTGTGAGTGAAAAAGCCGACAGAGGATAGTTCATGCCATGGTACAATCACACACACACACACACACACACACACACACAAGTAAAGACATATTGACACACACAGACAATGACAACAAATGCTAGAAACACTTTTGTTCAGATTCCATGTTACTGGCAAAATAAATTACATGGAATACTAAGATATGAAAAATATTGTTTTCAATATATTTTCCACCAAAAACGTGCAATTGTGTAAGAAACAAAAAATTGTCCTGCTTTCTCATGAGCATGCTGTTTATGTCAGAATAAAAAATCTAAGGAAAAATGAGACCCCCCTAAACAGCTTCAGATTTCCACGTTTCCCTTCAGATCTGCATATGATTAATGAATGTGTCCATACATGGTGTTTACTGTGTCTGTCTTGCAAATTCTATTGTCATAATTCCATCAAGTATATACCGAGTATGATGATCCATGCAAAACCAAAACATTAAATTCCTCATAAACAGTGGTATACAGGACAAGATTTTATTACTCCCTCTATGACTCTTTATTGTAACTCATCAGGCTAGAAAACACTTATAGGCTACTGCTTTTCTCCATATTTCATTAATATGATCAATTTCATTTGGTCTATGAAAATATTACCTTCAAGACAAAAAGCTATCATAGATATCTATATTCCATATTGATATCCTTCTCATTTTTCTGACATGTTATCCGGATCAAATGTCCAACAAATAAAATATGATAGTCTCAACATGTATCTTTAGTACATGATATGGCTTTTGACTTGGGTGTAGACAGTTAACAGTACTATGTGAGCAGTACTATGACTCACATGTCAGTAGTAACAACTAAAAACAAGCTCTAGAGTTTTAAGTTAATCATTACCATACATTCTGGGTTTATGAGACTTCAGATAATAAGAAAATCTAAAGATGATAAAGTGGAAAATTGGATAATTGGGTTGCTTGTATGGTTAGGAAGTTTTGTCATTTTGAAAAATAAGTGAATTATGTGGAACCTTCGGAAATGACCTTCGTTGAAACCTTTATTGCCCTTGTAAGTTCATGTATTCTCTTCTCTCATTATGTATTAACTTGAAATGTCTCTGGCCTATTATAAAACTTTTTAAACATCCAGATGTTTCAGGTATTTTAAAATTCTACAGACTACTTCATTTATACAATACCTTCTTAAGTCTTATGAAATGGAAGATACTAGGAGAAATTAAAAGTGGGAATTTGTTTTACTTGGTAAAATAGAATACATATAATCTTAAATTTATTTATTTACATTACTTAAATGGAAGGTTACTTCCATATTTGTCACCTTTAATCACCCTCTAAGATGCAAAGGGATACAGGGATATAGAAGTTAAAGTTAATTTACTGGGCACTGATCCTAAATGAAGAACATAAATTAATGAAGAAGGAACATTATCTAAATTACACTATATCCACTGAGCAGTGCAAAATGACTTCTGCAGAAAGAAAAAGAGGCCAGGGATCCAAAAGAAAGAAAATCATATAAAAGGCAGACATAAAGGAATCTTGGTTGTGATGCATGTTATTATTATTTCAGTTTCTCAAAAAGAATTTGAAACATGCCAGGGTTGTCAGTAAATAGAAAGAAATGAAGGTTTTACCTAACATTTAAAAACAACTATTTTTGGTAATTGCATAGCTTTTTTCTAGGCTAAGTAAAGTGCTTGACTTCCAAAGAGTAGAAGTAATACTTACTATGATATCAAGTTGATTAACAGTGGAACTTTTCTACCTTTAAATACTTTATTTATTGGGTATTTGGAGTAATGATTAGGGTAAGAACATTTGATCGTAGAAAATTTGGATCAGAAAAGAATTACAAGGATTTGCTGAGTAGTATTAAACTTCCTTTCTATGTAAATATATGCTAAAATTTTACATAAGATTGAACTATTTTGAATGTTTTATATCACTGCTCAGATTAGACAATCCTGTAAATTTGATTTATATAATTTGTAAAATTTTAAGCTTTTAGCATAAAGATTCCCATGAAGACAATGTACAGTTGCTGAAATATTTCTAACACTTGTGATAAAAATGTTTTAAAATGCATGTTTGTTTTTTAAGCATCTTATTTGTTAGTAAAAAAAATCCTAAAATGAAATTATTTAGGAACCAAAGTATATCCATAGATTTGTATTTTAGCTATTTAAAATATATCCAGATCTTTGAAATCTAAATATGTAAAAAACCACTTGTGTCTAAATGCATATACAAAGAATTATAACTAAAATACACATATACATTCTTTCTGTGATACTGCTGTCTGACCTGACATAACATTATTAAAACTAAGGAGCTATCACTTATAGACTCTAAAGATGAGAAGACTATTATTTCACCAACTTTTTGGTTTGTTTGTTTGTTTTGTTTGTTTTATTGTGAAAATACCATAGAGAGGGGTTACAATTACATGGGCAAGGTAATGAGTACATTTCTTATCAAGCATTGTTGCCTCCTCCTTTGTTTCCCCTTCCCATCTCCACCCTCCATCCCCGTCTCCCCCCCACCCTTGTGCCAAAGTTATAAAGTTCATTTTTGACATAACATCTTGTACATCTCATTGTTTCAATGGGTCCACCTGTATCTCTATTTAAACAATTTGTTTTTTCCCTTCCCCTCCACAAATTATACCAACATCAAATACACCAACTTTTCTCACTAATATTCTTTTTCTGTTCCTTGATCTAATTTGAGAAAACCACCTAACATGTACCTTCATGTCTCTTGCAATATTCATTATAAAGTTAGCTGATATTCGTTTTTTTCCCAACACCTGGACACTTTCAAATTATATTGAGTAGTACTTTCAGAGAATTCTAATCATTATGATGCAGCAAGGCTGCTTAAGAAAAATAGCATTTTGCTTTTTACCTTCTTTTCCCAAATTAGAAAAATGTGTTACAAAATTCTGAAATAAGGATACAAATTGACACATTGTAACAATGAGATATACAAGACACTATGTTGAAAATGAACTTTACATATTGCGGGGTAGTGGGGAGGGAAGGGATGGTAGGGGAAAAACAAAATAGGAGGTAACAATGCTCAATAGGAAATGTACTCATTACCTTACTCGTGTAACTGTAACCCCTCTGTACAGTATTTCTACAATAAAATCTCTTTCTTTATCCTAACATTTTATCTAGGAGTTCTGGATAGCAATATGGCATTCTAATGAGTGACAACAACTCAAACTTGTAGTTACTTTTCTTTATCCCAGGATTCTTCTCTCCAGAACTACTACTCTTCCCTTTTCACTTCATTAACACAAGTAACTAAATCCAGCCTCCATTAAGGAGGGTGAGCTTTCTTGGTGAGACAAGTATCAAACTTTATTTATATACATTAAAACTACTGAAACATGAGATAATTAACTCTTTTGGAACATGGATTTTGAGACTATGAGAACACTTTCACCACAAAATTAATTCTATTCATTCACTTATTTCATACATCCTAATGGTAGCAATTTTCAGTTTCCTTTTAGTTTTCCTTCTTAGAATTTCTCTGTGAAAATAAACCGAATTTTACAAAAAAATTCAGTCTCCCTCTCTATATACACAGATATACTTTATTTTGAGATCAAAATATAATTCAGCATTATTTTTATTTATTTTTAACTTATGGAATACGAGTGGATACACTTTACCACTAAGCTATTCTTCCAGCCCTTTTATTTTTATTTTTCACTATTTATTTTTGAGATAAGGTCTTTCAAAGTACCCATAGAGAATGTGGTTCCCCTATTTGAGGCCCTCATTTTACCTGATATGACTGGCATATGTCATCACAATTAGCTGTTATTTATTTTTTTGCATTATTCCAGTTTGGGCTATTGGTTGTTCATTTTGCTTTTCATTAGTTTTAGAATAGTTTTCCCTATGTTTTAACTTTTTAGTTTTTATCTTTTTATTTGCTATTTGTGCTGTTTTTAAAATCGAAGCAATAATAATCTCTAAACTATACTTTTCATGTGTCTTGTTACAATGCTAAAATAAGTCAGTTCTTCAGAATATCCAGGTTCATTTATTGAGAATACTATTTGCTAACTAAGATCCTGTATATTCTTGGCTACTGGAATATGAGTGCACTAAGTCCTCAATGTTTTAGTTTAAAGAGCAAAGGGCCTATGTGTTCACCTATGCATGCTTCTATGCTATGTTTATTTCAAATTCTGTCTGACTATGTGTGTTAATTTAGGTATGTTCTGCTTATGCTTATTTCTCTGACTGTAATTCACTACTAAAAGTCTCAGTCTATTCCTTTCCCTCCTGCTTATTAGTTTGTAACTTGCTTCTCCGGCAGTGAACAGCTTGTTTCCTTCATGTACAACTTATTTCCTTATTTGTTCAACCCTGTATGCATATAGAGAAGTTTCACTAAGAGTAAACTATGCTCCAATGAGGAACAAATCTACTAATGTGGATTCTTATGTTCTTCCTTTTACTTCTGCTTAAAAGCACAAAGTTAGATTCTGTTTTCAATGCCTCTTGGGTCAGCTAGTATTTCCCTCCTCTTTGGGGCAGCTGTGATCAACTGTTGATCTAACTCATTCCATTTTGGCATTCCCAGATACTAGCTTGACATTTAAAATTGAATGCATTATATTTACTAGTTACTGTATTTCTAGGTCTATTAGCTTTGTAATGCCCACATTTTCATGCACCACTGTTATGTTAAAAGGTAACATATTTATTGTAGACTGTTTTTTATTAATTATTTCTTCACTAAATCCCAAACAACCATAGTTTATTTCTTTTTTCTTTCATGCATTTTAATTGCTAGGGTAAAGATGATGACAGAGAAATTACAGTTATATGTCAGAACAAAGATTACATTTATTTTTGAACAACATCATGCCTTCCCTTGCTCTCTCCCAGTTTTTCCCTCTGTACCTACCAATAAATTGTATAGTTCATTTTCACCATAATATCTAGTGAGTACCACTACTGCATTTATTCACCCTTTGTCCCACCATTTCTGTTCACACCCTTTCATCCCAAAAACAGATAAAAATAAACAAAATAAAATCAAAAGAAAACAAAATAAGTAACAAAGATAAAACCTCTTATTTCCCTTTGCTAGAGTTCATTTTGATAAACATTATTTTATATAATCAAATGCACAGTGTGTCTATGTGATGCTCTCTTTAAAATATCCTGCTTTGAGCTGGGCGCTGGTATCTCACGCCTGTAGAAGGCTACTCAGAAGGCTGAGATCTGAGAATCATGGTTCACAGCCAGCTGGGGCAGGAAAGTCTGTGAGACTCTTATCTCCATTACACCACTAGAAAACGGGAAGTGGTGCTGTGGCACAAATGGTAGTGTGCTAGATTTGGGCTGAAATGCTGAGGGACAGTACCCAGGCCCAGAGTTCAAGCCCCACTACAGACAAAAAAAAGTCCTCCTTTGGTTTCCTTGTGTGTGAATGCCTAGAAACCTCTATAATTGATCATGTTCAAGTGTGTATTTTTGCTTTGCCATTCAGTGTGTTTACTTGTAAATTTATAGGAACAGTCTACTTACCACAAATGGGGGAATCAATGCAACTGATGTTTGTTTGAGTTTAGCTTACTTCTCTTAGTATAATTTTTTCAACTCTTTTCGTTTCCTTATAACAGGACAATATCATGCTTCCTGATGGATCAGTAGAAATTCATTCTGTATATATACTGAATTTTCTTGATCCATTCTTCCTATGAGGGCATCTGGGTTGAATCCATACCTTGGCTAGGATAAAGAATGCTGCAATGAACATGGTTGTGCTGGTAGCCTGTTTCCTAGACAAAGCTTTACATGTTACAGAATTTTACATAAATAGAATCATACTGTATGTAACCATGTGGGTTTTTTTCTTTATCACTTTCATGAAGTTTTAAGACTCATGCATGTCCTATATGAATCTATAGTTATTTTAATCTGTACAGAGAGAGAATATAGCACGGTTACTAGTTTATCACCATGGACTGTTAATTTCTGAGAACAATGTGTAGAAATTCCAATTACAGTGCAGATTTACCTTCTTATCCCTCCAAACTGCTTTAAATTCACATATTTTTATGTGTGTGTGTGTGTGTGTGTGTGTGTGTGTGTGTGTGTGTGTGTGTGTGTGTGTGTGTTTGAATGTCATGCTGGTCTTGAACTCACTGTGTTGCCCAGCTGGATTTTCCTTTGTAATCCTCTGTCCTGTGCCTCCAGATTTCTGGGGATAGTGGCTTATACTATCATTGATATTTTTTTAATAACTTGGAAAGTATACCCATCCACTTTTATATTTAGTTATATTGCTTTCAAATAATTGTTTGAAATAATCTGAATACATCTGTCTATCATTTAATAACTTATTGTGTAGAAAATAAGAGATTGATAGCACAATAGTTCCAATTAATTCACCCATGTCCTATTATTTTCATTATTTTTCTCTTCCAATTCATTGCAACAACTTTTGCTAAAAAAATCCATTTTTAGTACAGTTATAGAAAAGAGAAAAGCTTATGCTGTATTTTCACTGCTTCCATCTCTGAAGTGGAACTTCTCCTTGTAGAGAAATGTTGGGACAAAAATCTCACTCTCCCTGAGTGATAATAGGAATGGGAATACTTACAGCTTGTTCTGTGTTTTCTTACTGATGATAGAGTACTCTAAATTCCTCAGAAGAAAAGTAATAGATAAATGTATTTGGGATAAAGGGTGAATTAATTCAGCAGTGACACCCACTAGACACTATGTTGAAATGAACTATATAACTTGTCAGGGAAATGGATCACGAGGGGAAAAACCTGGGAGAGAACAAGGGAAGAGGTGACACCGTTCAAAAAGAAATGTACTTAATACAAGACATATGTAAATGTTATCCCTCTGTACATCACATTTACAAGGAAAAATATTTTTAAAAGGTAACAGAGCAATGTAGTAATACAAACAAAATTATAGAAATACAAACAATGTAGAATACAAACAATGTAGAAATACAAACAAAATTAGTAAAGCTAAATTACATTTTAATATGATTGCCTTTGCCCACTATTCAAGCTAGTTTTTATTTCACTCTATAAATCACTCTTAATCTGTCACCTACAACAATTACAGGTCTCAGAAGCACAGCTTGTCTCACATTTAGGGTATCTTCAAGGAGCTGCTGTGCAGTTCTCTCTGCTGTCACTAGCTGACTGAGCATTACAACTCTACCTGCTGTGGACTGCATGCTCAGTCTGACTGCCAGAGTGAAAAACAAGAGAGGTGAAATTACACCAAGAAGGGAGTTTGCTCCACCAACAACCTAATTGCTTCGAAGAACCCTTGAGGAGCTCTAAGTCTGAACACTCTTTAGGAAGATAAATTTTAAAAAGTCATGTTTAATTTCACTCTGTCATTTTGAGGTTATGGAGATACTCATATTTTTATAAATTGAATTAAATAGGCATATTATTATCCATCTCCTTTGGCTTATCAATACAGCTTGTCCTACTGTAAAACTTCCCTGTAGGTTTGCCTGTATCCAACCAGGTAACCTGAACCTAGAACTGGGCAGAAGAGACACAAGATGGTAACAGCTGGTAAGTTGTGTTTGGGTTTATCTGTGCTTGTCTAGAGTTTAGTCTGGGCACAACACTCATGTTTGAGGACCTGAAAAGACAAGACGTAGAAACAAGACCAAATTCTGACACAAAGTGCTAGGGGGAAAAACATGTAACATAGTGATCTTTGGTGTAATAAGTGAAAATACTATTAAGAGATAATTAGTGTTTCATCAGGCTCAAGTTGTTTAAAATCAACATTGTCAATACCAAAAAAGAAAACCATGATATTTTCTCACAAGATCTTTTGGGCAACACTAATCTTAGGACTTCCCAAAAGTTCCATTTTTTGATAGAAAAGAGTTGGATGAGCAAGCAAAGTTGGAAAATGAAATACTAAGCATAAAGCTGACAAAAGTTAACACATTCCCATGTCACTAATGTAACACATTAACATGGGATCTGTCTAACTAGTTATCTTTTGGTCTGTCTTTTAAGTTTTCTAATAACATACTCCACAGCATTTCACTACAATATTGTATCTCTCTTTTCCATAAGCTTTGTGATCATCTCTCCCCCAAAGCTATTCAATTTTACAAAGGTCGGTAGTTTCCTTATCTTATCTGTTTTAAGATAACCTTTTAAAACTCTGCTTTATTGAACACAACACTCAGGTTGTTTCTCAAATAGTATTGCTTTGGAAAATAAATTTCTTTACAAATTGTATTTCCAGTTCATGATATTCCAAATTCTTGGATTTTCTTCTTCTTCTTCTTTCTCATCTCTTAATGTCCCAGTCATACCAAGTAAAGTTCTTTGTACATAATATCACTATCAATGGTCTTTACCAATGCCCTTTATTAAAAGAACTAAAGTTCTTAAAGAAGTATTAATCAGATCACACAGACAAGTTGTGGCAGTGTTTACTAACTTACTGGAAATATTCTACACTGGAGAAATGTCTACACTGTAAATAACAAAGGAGAAGAAAGACATATGATTCTCTAAAATATTACCCAATCGAGAAAACTTCAGATAGTTAGATGTGAAATACATTTTTTTTGTGGGTTGTGGGGCTTGAAGTCTGGGCATTGTCCCTCAGCTCTTCAGCTCAAGGTGAATGCTCTACCACTTGAGCCACAACACCACTTCCAGTTTTCTAGTGGTTTCTATCAGAGATAAGAGTCTCACGGACTTTCCTGCTCAAGCTGGCTTTGAATCATGATTCTCAGATCTGAGCCTCCTGAGTAGCTAGGATTACAGGTGTGAGCCAATGATGCCCGGTTTGAAATACATTTCTTATTTTCAAAAAGAAACTATATTGTTGAAGAAATAAGCAAAAATGTGGAGTCAACAAAAAAGTAATCCTAAAGAATTGTGTATTTCTTAAATTTTTATGAGAACATTTTTATACTGCTCTTGGCAATTTAGAAAGGAAAAAGTTTTCAGATGAAATTTATGAGTTGTTTTATTTATTTAATTGAAGACTAACTTTAATACCAGTGAAATCAAGTTTCATTGGTATCTTGATTTCACTGACTGGGTTTTCCTTTTCTTTTTTAATGGCTATCTACTTTTATCATTTATAGTTAATATATTATTCTTATCAGTATATGATTTTTCACAAATTGTGGTTTAAAGTAACACATATTTGTTATGTTACTCTAGTCAGAAGCAACATTGGGACACATTTGGATCACATTTGCATCAGAAATGTGAACCCCCAAAACTGAGCAGTGTGAATTCATTTCAGGAAGCTCTCGGTAAAAATCTCTTTTCCTGTCTTTCCAACTTCTGAAGCAACACTGCATTTCTCGGGCCATTCTTCAATAGTCCTCATGTCCCTTTCATTCTACTTTCTTCCTGCAGTCATAGGTGAGATTGCATTATGAAAAGTCCAGGTAACTTAGGACCATGGTTCAAAGCCAGACTGGGTAGAAAAGTACGTGAGATTGTTATCTCCAATAAACCACTAGAAAACCAGAAGTGCCACTGTGGCTGAAGTGGTAGAGTGCTCGCCTTGAGCTTAAGAGCGCAAGGACAGTGCCCGAGCCCAGAGTTCAAGCCCCATGACCGACAAAAAAAAAATCTATTTCTTCTTCGTTGTAATTTGTTTCATTTTCTTTTTTTTTTCTTTTTTTATTGTGAAAATACTATACAGAGGGGTTACAATTACATGGGCAAGATAATGAGTACTTTTCTTATCAAGCATTGTAACCTCCTCCTTTGTTTCCCCTTCCCATCCCTTCCCATCATTCCCTACCCCCCCACCCAATCGTCCCTGCTCCACCCCCATCAAAGTTGTCAAGTTCATTTTCGACATAATGACTTGTACTTCTCAGATCAACTTATTTTTAAAATAAAATCCTCTTTACTTTTCTCCCATAAATGTTGTTGTCTCAACAAAATTTTATGGTTCATGCCTAAGTATGATTATTAGTAATGGATGAAATGTTGCTTTGTATAGCCAATAGCATATGCATTTCTCTATCTCCACTCACTTAGAGTGAGGATTTTTCCTCTGAGTTATTTCAGGTTATCTGTTGCTTTCTACATTCAGCTTCAGTCTTCCTATTTTCACTGAAGGTGATACTGGGACTATGTTGGTTGGATAGCTTTCACTTGAAGCAACACAATACCCAGAAATCAACATTGCAGGAGGAAAGCTCTATTTTCTGCCTGGTATCAGAGATTGTACTACACAATCACATGTCCTTATTGCATCATGGTAAGAAGCAAATGATAGAACAGTGCCATTCTCCTCCTGAGGACTGGCAGCCAAGGGATAGCCTGTCACTTGAGACCCAATATCTCTTCTAGGGACATGTCCAGTGACCTAATTCTTCCCAATGTGCCCTGTTCTTCTAGGTTCTACCTCTTCTCAATAGTACCAAGAGAAGGGGGTCAAGCTTTTCATACATGTGACTTTGGAGTACACCACACATCCAAATTAGAATGGCATAAGCTGGAGATGGAGGAAAGGGTCAAACCATACATCTGCATGGCTGTACAACTGGATAAGCATTGCATACAGTACTTCAACTCATATTCCAGTAATAAAATCTTAGTTGTGAATCATGAAAACTGAGTAGCTAGCTGTACTTGTCTTAAGGATGTAAAACACAAGACTCACATGACCTAAGAAACATGTCCAGTTGCCACTGGTCTGCATATTATGTTAAGTAGTCAAAATTTGATCAAGAATCTTTCCAGGTACATCCAGCATATGACTCGGTCATGAGAGAGTTCCAGGGGCAGGTGATCTTGATTCACCCTTTTCATCTACTTCTCTTCTTTAAAAGATCATCTGTGGGCTGTGGGCACTGGCACCTAAGATGACTACATTGACAGATGCAGAGTTTCCTGTTTGTTTCTCTCCTTATCAGTGTTCTCAGATCTGAAACTCCGGCCCCAGCTCCATCTGTCCACTCAAACTCTACCTTTCTCAGGCTTTTTCAACACATTTTTCCATTTCCCAAGAAAATCCCCTACACACATCCTGTAACTGGATGAAATATACATATGTTTTTCTGTTTCTCAAAGAACGCAATGAACCAACAGCAGTCCAGAGTTCTAATATTGTGACCATGAAAGGGAGCTGCTAATGAAGAGCCATTAGCTATTTCTTCTAAAAGCCATGAGGCTTCAGTGCATAAATGTTCGACATCTCTAGACATAAAAGAAATGCAAATCAAAACAACATTGAGATATCACCTCACTCCAGTTAGAACGGCAAAAATCAAGAACTCTAACAACAACAGATGCTGGAGGGGATGTGGACAGGAAGGAACCTTACTTCATTGTTGGTGGGAATGTAAACTTGTTCAACCACTTTGGAAAGCAGTATGGAGGTTCCTCAAAAGACTTCACATAGAACTCCCCTAGAACCCAGCAATCCCACTTTTGGGCATTTACCCAAATGTTTACAAACAAGACCACACTAAAGCTACCAGCACAACTATGTTTATTGAAGTATTATTTACCATAGCTAAGATATGGAACCAACCCAGATGCCCCTCAGTAGATGAATGGATCAAGAAAATGTGGTATATATACACAATGGAATTCTATGCTTCCATCAGAAAGAATGACATTGCCCCATTTGTTAGGAAATGGAAAAACTTGAAAAAATTATATTAAGTGAAGTAAGCCAGGCCCAAAGAAGCATAGGTCCCATGGTTTCCCTTATTTGCAATATCTAGTATATGTCTGAGTCAAGCAGAAAATGTCAGATAAAATGATGTCAGGAAAATGAACCCTTAGATATGTATTTTAAGGTTTTTTCTTTCATGCATGTGTTTCTAATGCATTTATAAGATTATCTCTTTGTTGCTTTGTATGTCCCTCCCCCACCGTATAACCCCTGCTTTCACTATATGATGTTAGCATAACTTGTGGAGGAGATGGGGAAAAACCAGTTGTTTAAGGATACAGGTGGACCTGTTGCAACAATGAGAAGTACAAGTTGTCATGTCCAAAAGGAGCTTTACAACGTCGGTGCGGGGGGGGGGGGGGGGGGGGTGGGGGGTGGTGTAGGGAGCCGAGGCGAGACTCCGCCCACTCCCTTGCAGTTTTGAGGATTACCACTCCAGACGGTGCTTGGCGGGACGCCTGGGCTGTGCGCGTGCACGAGCAAGGTAGTGTCCCCAGCCAATCCCATGACATCTGGTGAAGGTAAAAGGCAGGCGACCAACAATAGAAAAGACCCGTGTTCGAATTCCCTATATAAGCGGCTGTATTTCGGGTGCACGCTCTCTCGCGCCCAAGCTCTCCTACAACTAAAAGGCTCTCCAATAAAGCGTGATCTGAGAAGACTCCTGGAGTGGTGGTCGTTTTTCCTCGCTGGTCGAGTAGGCGGTCACTACAGGGGGGGGAGGGGGAAGGGGGGTAAGGAGAAGGATTGGGATTGGGGGGGAGGGGGAGGCTGGGAAGGGATGTGAAGGATAAACAAAGGAGGAGGCTGCAATGCTTGGTAAGAAATGTACACATTATCCTGCCCATGTAATTGTAACCCCTCTGCACAGTATGTTCACAAATAAAATTAAATTAAATTTAAAAAAGATCACTGAAAGAATTTTTGGATTGCATCTTCTCAATTTGTCTAGAACTATCACCTTCAAAATGCACTCAATTATGGGGCCATTTCTCTGGCACAGAGGTAACACTAATGAAATTAATATATGAGATTTAATGAATTTCTAGTTTTAAAACACTCCCACAAACTCTAAGCAGATTGTCTAAAAGAATATTTCAGTGAGCTGATAAAGAAATAGCTCAGTTTCAAGCACAGAAAAATATCTGGCAGAGTAGTAATGTATCCTTTGGATGTAAGCTAAGTATGTCTAACATATTGTAATAGATCCTCCACAGATAGCATTCTTGGACCCTGTAATGAATCTCAGTAGTAAACATTTCCAAAACTTAGACTTCCTGCTCTAGTATATCTCTTATGAAGGACAGTATTAATACACAACAAAACCCAAAAATATTACTTTAAAAGTAGTAACTAAATGTTTAATTAAATCTGTTTTATATGTAAGATTAAATTGCCAGCTATTTTTAAATAAATAAAAATAAAACGTATTGACTTTTGTTTTTTATTTAGTTAAAATGTATTCATCACTGCTTCCACCTTAAATGAGTGTGGAACCTATTTTATTATCAGTTCAAGTACAAGACATAAGCTTTCATGATGATTTCCCTAAGAAATAAAATTCTAATTTATTTTATTATTTTAAATAGCTCATGAAACATTTCTTATCTGCAAGTACAGCTTTGCAGAGTGGAGGAGAAAAATAACCAGATTTTGGAAGCTTAGAAGAATAGGGTGTGGCTGAGCCTTGCTTAGAAAATCTACTGTATATAACAGATGCACCAATGAAGTCCAAATAATTCTAAATGAGCGAAAACTTGTAAAACCAAAAATTTTAAGAATTGCTATCTTTATAAGCCTGACATACAACTTGTTTTATGCATCACATAATTGTGGTTTCCACTGAAATATGAACAATCAAATCAGTAGTTCATGTATTTTATGCTGTATGTGGGCTCACAAATGGATGGCTTACATGATTTTATAACTATATCATAAACTTCAGTGCATTTATTTCAGGATAGAAATAATTTCACTGAGCTTATCTATACAATTGAAGCAATCCCAGGTCAACATAATTTTTTTTTTTTTGGGTCCGGTCGTGGACCTGAACTCTGGGCCCAGGCGCTGTCCCTCAGCTCTTCAGCTCAAGGCTAGTGCTCTACCACTTGAGCCACAGTGCCACTTCTGGCTTTTTTCTTTTTGCTTATGTGGTGCTGAGGAATCGAACCCAGGGCCTCATGCATGCAAGGCAAGCACGCTACCACTGAGCCACCTTCCCAGCCCTCAACATAAAATTTGAAGGGACAAAGTATATATAATTTGTTTTCACACAGAGTTTGATGACAAGGCTGCCTAGCTTTTGTGATATATTTCATCCCATGTATACATTTGTTTGCTATAACAGTCAAGGTTTGCAAACATATATGATGATCATTTATATTATCTCTACTTTGTGTCCTACTTTTCATGCTAATATCGCTCTGTTTGGGATATTTTATATTTTATCCTGCTTTTATTTTCCTCATAACTTTTCTAGAATCACATAAGTCCATTTTAGATGTGTTCTAAATCATCCTTTTAAAGTGTACTTTCTTTTAGCATAAACACTTATTACTTACAAATAATTAAATGAATGTCTGACCTCACCTCAAGAGCTTTAGTTAAACTGTAGATATAATGAAGTATCAGTAATACAGAAGGGTATTAAACATGCTAACAAAATCTGCACAATGAAGAAATACAAGACAAGATTTCATCATAATGAATAAGATAAAGGGTAGACATCAAAATAGATGTATAGTTTATACTAAAAAAAGTCTTAAACATGAAAGATTTGATTAAATGTGAAGTTAAAACAAATAGGATGATAGGCTTATTATAAGTGAGATACCATAGTTGAATTATAACTAATTCTATTTTCTATGTATTTTATTAATGCCTCATATTTACTATTGCAATGTTAAGCGTTTGATGCCAGAAATAATATTATTTTTTGAAAATAATCATTCTTTTTACTGTAAATTTTTAGAATTTGTTAGTTTCATAGTAGTTTCATAAATTGCCATGGAATTATGTACATGGACTTTGATAAGTAGGCATATTCTTGCATTAAGTGTCGTTAAGATTTATGAGTACCCATTTCAAAAGATTCATTGATAAAATTAAAATGAATATTCACATTTAATTTTCATCATTATTCATACATATTGAATGATTACAGATTGACTGTTTTCTGGAAACTTTGAAATTGAGTTATTTAATAAAACAACACAATTTTAAGGAAGAAATTAATGAAGTCTTGTGTTGAGAAAGCTTATTTATTTATTTATTTATTTTTATCTAAAAGTTTGTATAGAGCACTAAAGTATTAACGTTGTATAGGCCAGCCCATGCATGCTTCCATTTGATACCTGTTTTTTTTTTTTTAATAACATTCCTTCCTTAGGTTGACCTTTTGTTCCCTAATTTATTACGCACATAAGATACATATGTCAAATAATTTTTTTATAATTGAATTCACATATGTGACATTAATCTGTATAGAGCCGCTCTTTCCTTCTGTTTTTGAGTATTTATCAGTGCATATAGTCAGGCTGTAATTTGGTGCTAACGTCTTTGCTCATTTTCTAATCAATGCTGAAAAAAAAATGCTAAAACCTTACTTCAGACTTGATTCCGGATGTCATGAGGATCAATGAGATCTGAGAACTGAGTGCACATGGAGAGAGGGCCGGCATCAGTGTCTGCTTGGCAGAAATACCTCATTATTTCAAAACCAAAGATTATAAAGGTTATTTCTCAAGGTATGGAAAAAGAGAAAAAAAATCGTACTCAATCATGCTGTCCAAAACGTGTGTAGCTGTAAAGAGACTTGTTATTAGACAATATATTTTCCTTCAATATCTAAAAATCCCCTGAGGACTGAAATTACATAATTAAATTTTTGTCTTTGAAATTGAAGTCAAATTATTTGAGCATTTGAAATAAGACACATAACTATTTTATAAGATATATATTTCTTGAACAAATAGTGTAATTATTTAAAAATAAATTATGTGCTGCAATTGTGAACACAACATATTACAAATAATTATAGCAGAAAGGAGACTTGATGCCACATTTTGTATTATTTTAATTTCGAGTATTAGAAATGGTTATTTTCTGTAGCATATCTCTACCACAGTTACTGTCATAATTACACATATTTTAAAATTTGCTTTCTAACTTTTTGTACATAATAAAAATAAAGGATAAAGATTTTTCCAATGTAATGTGTGTACATGTGTAAAGAAAATATAAACCTATCTGTAGTCCCTTAATCAAATATGAATTTCAAATAAGGATTTATATGTAATAATTCAAATAGATTTATTTTTTTCTATTTTAAAGACTTTCATAGCTTCAAATAGTTAAAAGAAAAATTTGCAAGAGATAACTTTGATAAATTTGTGTAGTGAAAATCAATAATTATGAAGGAAGGGAGGGAACTTAATATTCCTTTTAATCATATTTCTGGGAAAATAGATTTCTTAGATATTGTACTAAAAAAAGAAAAAAACTTCACTATCATCTGCATTAATTGAGATACTGTTTAAAAATTATATTATATAACATGAAAAATTGATAAAAGTTTGAAATCAAAAGCAATTTATCATTTTATACATTTCAAATATATATGAAATATAATTCTTGACATTACAGAAAATTGTTCCAAAATAGTTGATGAAAGAATTTATGGGGTAAATACTGTGTTTCTGAAACATTTGTATTTTAACTTTCATACCTAAACTACAAAGTGTAAAAGTTGTATTAAATTCCTGCTTCACAAATGGTTATATTACAATTCTTCAATTGCTGTATTTTTTCTGGCATTACTTTCCAGAAATACAAAATATATTTATATCCTTTGAAATAAAGTTGTGCAAAGGAAGTTCTTATACTTGTTGTACATTATTTAAAAATCAAACTATATAACTTGATGGTAGAGATGAGAATAATGAATGAGAACTATGGAAGGATTGATCATGATCAAGATATATTGTACTCTGAATATGACTGATTGTAACCTCTTTGTACAACTACTTAAAAATAAAATTAAAAAATAAATAATTTTAAACCTACACTTTAAAAATGACAGAAATATAAAACATGTAATGTCTGTGGTATAGGTACAGGGAGGGAAATTGGAGAAGGTGAATATTATTAAAATTATTTTTGTATGCTTGTGAACATTGAACAGTGAATCTAATCATTGGCATATACATATGTATACATATATGTATATGTATATATATATGTAATGAATAGTTCAATAGTAGAGCATATTTAAATGATGTAAAATGATATATCTATGATAGATAGATAGATAGATAGATAGATGAATTTTAGATGATAAAGATACACAGACTATCAATTCTGTCTTTCTAAAAAAGCCTGATTAAAATATGCACATTATATCATTTGGCCATAAATCAAAAGTAGGCAGATAGGTAATAGGATCATGCTATCAATGACTGACTGTTTTACTTCTACTTAAGAAATCACATCAAAACACAATGTATTAATACAACACCGTTTTGCTTGCAAAGTCCACTGTGGATTAGAAACTTGAGCTGAGCTCAGAGGAGTTGCTCTTCTGAGTGGCTTCATGTAGATACTGGGTGTTCTATTGACACTGTGGCTTTGCAGTTGTTTTATGTGGCTCTTCATCTTCGAGTGATTTCACTTCATTCCATTGTGATCTCATGCCTGCAGTTTAGAAGGCAAAAAAAGTCTCAGGGCTTCTGGAGTCATCTACTGAAATCTCTAAGTGTCATCTTATGCACAAGTCAGTTGATCAATTGAGGTCATACATTCAATCCAGATTCAGAAAACTAGGATATAGAATCTGTATCTTTATAAACAACAAAGTTATTTCCAAGAAGCCTGTACACAAGACTAGGGGAATTTATTGTAGATATTTTCACCTCCTTCCCCAAAACAAATCAACCCAAACAACTAACACAAAAATTGCATGTAGTAAATCAACTACAAAGAAAGCAAAATTTAATTTCCTGATTGGGCATATTCTATTACTTATGACAACATAACCTAATGTACATATCAAAATAGAAATTTTCTAAGTGATTTTGTGTGTGTGTGCTTATTTTCCAATCTTAACTTCAACTGAGTCAAATAGTTTTTTTCTCAAACAGTATACAATGCTTACTGAATGCACAAAACTTTGATCCACATTATTTACTTTGTGAAAATAAGAGCGTAAAAGAGTGCCATTCAGATATGTATCATGCATTTCCACAAAATAAAACATTCGAATGAGATTGTATGTGACAGGCATATTTCAGTATTAAAGATAAAATATAAGATACATTATTTCAATAAAATTGCCACCATTTTATCTCTACCTTCCATATCAAAATGGGCCTTACTTGTCAGTTGCTCATAACAAAGCACCAAGATGGCCCATTCACACTGAACATATGTATTGATGTATTGAAGGTAAAAGTGTTGGTATTAAAGGGAGTGATGGATGTGGAAAAGTGAAAGAGGATACAGAACATTTTCTCCCATGATGTCATGGTGACACTACTCTAGGATGGCCTTGCTTACCTCCTTGACCTGCTTGTCATGGTCTTAAGAGTAGTTGAAGAATTAAACTAATTATTTTGTACTGACCTGAGTGGAATAGATTCCATGTATTTCCCTTGATAATCTCTTCTAGAATATGCTATGAATTCCTGTCAATTGTTTCTCCCATTTGTACAAACTAAACAAATCCTGCTGTGAATTAAAAGCACTTCTATGTTGTCTAGAGTCTCACTGGAAATGAAGAACAGCTGGTTATAATATTACCCCATATAGTTAAAGGTTAGAGAATCTTTCATTTGAAGTAATATTAATAGAAATAATTAATTTCTTGGAATATTACCTTTACAAGTTGATTGAAGATCTTTCAATGATCATATGCCACAAAATACTATTGCCTACAAAAGAATACACTGGTAAACAGTCATTCCCTGCACATATTTTTCTTTCTTACCTTATATGTGCTGATAGCATTGAACTAGGCATGCTTAATATACTTTTCCATTTGAGCATGACCATATCAGGTTTTGATTACGATCATGAAAACATTATATGTAAAGCACCTTAAGCATAATTTTAAAAGTATAAATTTATATGGATTTAGTTTACGGTAGTATTTCTTTTTCTTACACATTTTCTTACACATTGTTTTTCTTTCACATTTCAGTTGAGTACAAATAAGATTCAATCTAGCTGGCATATGTCAAATAGATTCATATGCAATGTCTCATCTCTTTACTATTTAATACAAAATTGCAAACAGAATGAAAATTATTGAAATATAGTTTGCCTATTTGAAAGATTACACCTTGAAATTGAATTTTTTGTGGAGACTAGAGCTGACAAAAGAATCGGTACCTCACACAGGCTTGTATGCCTTTCTTGTTTTTGGCTGGGGCTGGAATATGGAAGTGATGATTGCAGCCTGGCAATTTGATGATTCATTGAAGATGGAATCTGGAAGACTTTTCTGCACAAGATGTTTTTGATTACCAATTCGACCCCTGTTAGCCTCTGGAGTAACTTCGAGCTTGAACCTGAACTATAGCTGACATAGATTTTTAATATGTTTAATATCTATATAGGTCAATAGGAACTTTGTTCTTTATATTCAAATTGTGTCTTATCAAAGCTCCATATAAATGTATAAGTTCCAACAAGAACTTTTCTTCATTCTTAATCCACACTATATTCTATTATCCTGTTTTCATTATGCACAATTAAAATATATATAGCAACCAAATCTTAGGACCCAAAGCTGTTGCTAGTCTGGTATTAAAACAAAACTGTCTCCTGTTTATAATAAAATATAATAAAAGGTAATTACAAAGCTTTTTCAGATTGGGTGGGACTTGGTATAATAAGTATCATTATGTTGGTTCTCTCCTTTCTGAGTATGTTTGGACACTCCCTATGCAATTTAAGAAAAGAAATAATGTAATTATATAGTTATAATATTGCTTATATAGAAAGAATAAGCATGAGCTCATCTATGAACTTTCTACCAGATACCCTAGGCAGAATGAAAACTTCTCTAAAGAGATTTTTACAGGCAAAGCACTTGACACTTTACTTAATCATTTTCTGCCATGAGTTAGATGAATCTGGGAAGGGGTTGTATGGACTCCTACCTAGTAAAATTAGGAAAGGACAATCTTCTATTGTGACTGTTAAGTTTCTTCATACTTTATCAGATGTGTATTCCATTTTCATATGGTAGCTCATTTTATCTTTAGACATCATATGTCATTGGGAGTTCTTTTACTGAATTGTTAAAAATCTACTTAGAGTCTGTCACTGTGCAGAGCCCAATACAAATATTATTTTCCTTAAACAATACTACATTGATGTTCAGCCTCTTCTGGGTCAGTTGGATATTGTCTTCCAAAGATGGGATCAATTCACATTGTCCCATCTTTGGGAAGACTTGTCCATGACTCTGCCACTCGTCTTGGTTGTGGAGCTTATTCTCTTGTGGAAGAGTGGACACATATGAGACCTGGGAATAGCTGAATCTTACAAATTTGCTGAAGGGATACCCAAGGAGGAAAAAGCAATAATAAAGTATGTTTTTCTTGAGAAAGTTGGAAAATGTACTGGATTATTTCTGTGATAATAGATTAAATTAAATAATATGATACAGTAGTTCAAATTCTTAATAATTTTCAATTATAAAATATTAAAATAAGGAAAATATCATCGATTCCAAAGTATGATATAATGTGTTCCATTTAGTCTTAATTGAACATACTATTTTTATGGTAAATATGAAAAGCAATCTATAAATGTATAATACTTTTTATGTCCTAATTGGAATTAATTTTCTAAAAGTAAGTTGAAGAATCTGAATGGAGTGTGTGTTTGTTCACCTTTATTTGAAGAGTTTTTAGAAGTTTGTATCTCTGGAACAATTCCAATTTGCATCTATGTTAGGCCAAGTAAACACTCTATTCTTAATAAATGTGGGATCTAAGCAGAAGAAATTATGCATGTCCAGATTTCATCTTATTATTAACAGAAAGAGTACTAAAACAGCATGGTTTTGTAAACATATAATGTCATCACTCAGGAAGTAGAAGTAGGAGGATCTCAATATCCTATGTATCTTATCTCCAAATAACAAAGTTGGAATGAAAAATAATATACCACAAATAAATCTTTTCATTGCAGCAGTTAGGTATGTATAGCCCTTAATTAGCTATGCTTTAAATTATTCACTTTGAAGGATAAGAGTAGATGTAAGAAGTAGAGAAGAAATATGAAAAAACGAAAATAGAAGAAGAGAGAAATATGAGAGAGGGGAGGAATAAAAACCTAGATTGTTTATCTTATATTAAACCTAAGTGTTTTTTTTATCTTATAAATATATTAAACTGTTACAAAATGATTTTTGGAAACATATACTTAGTTCTGATTGGGCAAGATAGTAACATTTTTTATATTTATTGATATCTATGCTTATAAAAGAAAAATTAAAGAAATGAAGTGTCATATATGAAATTAAACATTTGATTTTGTCACATTTTATTCTACAATGCTGAATAATAGAAAAATAATATTCCATTTTGGTTAAAAAGCACTAAAACATACATTAGTCTTACTGTTGCCAATTAAAATTTACTGTTTATATCTAGCAATTTAATTTCTCATTAAAGTTAATCACGATTAATCACCATCACTGTCAAAAACTTAGGTAGCATTAGGTAAACATGCTGGCAGGAAAAATCAAGTATGTTATACAGCTGGGTGCCTAATGGCAAGCTGTACAAATTCAAAAATTCACTTTCTCATTACTGGTGTGCATATGGTTACAGATTGTTTTCCATATAAATCTATAAAACATTGTGTGGCATAGGATCATTTCCTCATCTGGAGGATTACATATAAAATTCGTTTTCTATGAGGTAATGAATCTACAAAACTACCAGGAAGAACTATTGTAGTTTTGAATTCCAATATTGCTAGGTCTTACCATCATTTGTATGTTCCTGAGCATATTTTACTTTGTAAATGATTAATGTGTATTTCAAACATAATTAACATGATATAATAACCCTTATTTGTCTTGCATTGTATCATAAATCAAGCAAATATATGTTGCGGTATTTTTAAACACTTAATTTTGACTTGCCCACAAATTCCACCTATCATAAAACCTTTTGATTCAGAAGACCTGAGTATCTTTGAAAAAAACTGATGATGTACTTTATGGGAAGGTGTTGCTGGCATGGCATAAGATGAATCATATATTATATCATTGAGATGTACCAAAGCAAATGATATTTTTGAAATTAAATTAGAATTTTATTGCTTTTTCAGATCATTCTGGAAACTATTCTGTAGTAAAAGATTATTACCATTCATGCATGTGCATTAGCACATATCCAGATGCCAATATTGAACCAGAAATTATCTACTGCCAATTAGTCAGAAGTCAAAAATGCAAAATTTCTGAAATATTTGAATTTTGAAGGAAGAAATATTCCATTCTCACAAAATAGTCAATGATTGAATCCAATCATATGGTCTTTGAATGAAAAAGATTAATGTGGTCTCAGATTTTGCAATGTTCTCCAAAATTTTGTGATTGTAAACTAATTATTTTGATAAAAAGAATGAGTGACATACCAGGTGCTGGTGACTTAGGATTGTAATCCTAGATATTCAGGAAGCTGAGATCTGAGGATTGAAGTTCAAAGCTAGCCCAGGCAGGAAAGTCTGTGAGACTCTTATCTCCTATCAACCACCAGAAAACCAGAAGTAGGCTGTGGCTCAAAAGGTAGAGCGCTAGTTTTGAACTGAATAGCTGAGGGACAGCGGCCAGGCCCAGAGTTCAAGCCCCATGACCAAAAAAAAGAATAAAAAAAAAGAATGGGTAACTTAATTTAAACAACTAGTATGCAGTTTCTACCTAAGTATATATTCTTTGCAAACTGTTTACTTATATGACCACCTTTCAACAACATCAAAAAATGTTGAATTGAAATGCACTTAGATTTAGATATAAGGACAACTTGGTGGAAATAGTGAATGTATCCTAATTTTAATAGTTTAAGCAACATAGAAAAGCACAACATAAAAAAAACAAGTTACATGAGTGCATTTGACACTAAGTTCTTCCTTTTGTAGATTCTTTTATGAAGAAATTTAAAAATTATCTATAATGCTTCATATATACAAATTCTATTGATTTTCGTATTAGACAAATATAATAGTAAAATGGAAGTATAACTTCACTCAAAATAATGATGGATTTTTTTTCTATGTGGTTTCAAAATGCATGAAAATGAATGGTTCTGAAAATCATTACGTTAAGCAAAGTAAATGAATTTCCGTAAGTCACAGGTTGTCTTGCATATGTGGATTCTACACCCAAAAGATCAAAATATACATTGCAAACATAAACATGTACATATATGTGTATAAATTTGTACATACATATACATATATGTAAATATGTATATATGCAAAAATATGGTATATATATCACATCCACACACATGCACATATGAGATTGTTTGAGTGGATTAAATGGAGAAAAGAGAGGAAAAGGGAGATTTAAGAATAGTACAATACATTTCATGGGTTATTAAAGAGCAGAACACTGTGAAGCTGTGGAATGATAGGTTTTCATGGACAGAAGGAAGGTGTGAGTAAGTGTGTGGGTCACTCTAATGAACAGTACCCAAAAAGAAAATAATGACAAGAAAATAAAGCAGGTCCTGTTGGAAGCTTTGAATACTAACAAGAAAGTGTAGAACAGTCTGGTGAAGAATACTTTAACACTGTATATATATTAGATTTGACTTTCAATTTCATTACCTAGCATCTGAAACAAAAGATCTGTGTAGAATATGCAAATATATAAATAATTCTGATTACCTTAAATGTTTAACCAAAATTTCTAGCCAATTACTCTCATTTTACACATAGAAATGTTTACAAATAGAACTGTGCATTGTCTTTAGCTTTTCTTGAAGTTGTGTGATTGTACAGTTATTATGAATTAATTCATCATGTATATTACTTTGACAGTTTGGAAGGTATATTTTGGACTGTGTTTAGCTCCACGGTGAAATTTTCAACATTTTTATATATTCTATGTTTCATGAAAAACAGCAACTCTTGCATGCTATGTATGAGGGATTGAAACCTAACAGCTTTGATTTGACTATGACTCCTTTTTCATTTGAAACTATTATAGTAAGTAAAATGCAGCATAGTGAATGTTTTTTTCCTGTTCCCTGATCAATGATATAAACTACTTCCACCTTAAAGACACTTGCATCATCCTCTAGCTTAGAAAATCATGAATATTTACCTGATTGAGAAAGGTGTTACCTAATTGTTCATATAAAGAGAGAAAAATACTGAAAACAAATAGCAATTACCACCACAGAATGAAAGCTTGTTTATCTAGAAATGGTTTATTAGTAAATATACACTATAATAGGATTTCCAGGTGGTATTCAGTGCTTAAAATTATAATTCTGTGTTTGAAATCAGAAGCAAAAATTAAACAAGATTTTAACAAACATTTCCTTGTTGTCCAGTTAATTGAGAATATCTGTTCCCTAATAAAACACTTGTAGTCATTTATCTTTAATATAATTGATTAACACCTTAGATTGGAATTTTTCTCTCTTTAATAACCTGACTACTTTGAATAATGAAATGATGAGAATACACATAGATACTCCTATATTTCCACATATTGCTCTACAAATTGAATGGGCATATTGAACAAAAAATTACAACATTTGAATATTATTTACCTCACCTAGATAAAGAATTTAATTGCATTAAGTAATTTCATGTAATTATGTTTTTCCATGAAAGAGTACCTAATAGAAATTATATAAGGATCCAAAATTAGGGCATACTCAATTATAATATTCAGCAAATAGGAAACTCCATAAATAATAAAAGTGTACAGAATTTTATTTCTTAAACAGTATATTATTTATATTAGGCTTGTACTTGATGAGTTAAGTGAACAGAATACCTACCAGTTACATTTTTTGGTTGTAAATATGCGGTTTCATATGTACAAGTCTTCACAGTTAGTTTTTACATAAAGGAAGTGGTTCAGTCCATTTCCTCCACTTCCTCCCTCCTGCCATTTGCTACCTTTATTCACTCCAAATTCTTGATTTCCATGGTGTCAATCCATAGGAAAGGGGCTGGGAAGGTGGCTCAGTAGTAGAGCGCTTGCCTGAGGCCCTGGGTTCAATTCCTCAGCACCACATAAGCAAAAAGAAAAAAGCCCGAAGTGGCACTGTGGCTCAAGTTGTAGAGCACTATCCTTGAGCTGAAGAACTGAGGGACAGCGCCTAGGGCCAGAGTTCAGGCCCCACCACCGGACCAAAAAAAAAAAAATCCCACAGGAAAATGTACAGTCCATTTTCCTGTACTTTGTTAGATTTCAAGGTAGCATTTGTTTCTTTCCCTTAGTACTATTTCCCCCCTTCTATGGAAGCATTTTGTCTTTTACTTTTGCCTTCTTTTCATTTTTCATACATTATCTTTTTCTCCTTTTAAAACCATTCTTTTATCCTGTGGAAATTCTCTGTTTTTCTGTCCTTAACAGACATCTAACTTTGGAACTACTTGAGACTGAAACTAGAGTTGCTTAAGCTCATAGTTTTCAATCCATAGCATATTGCATTCTTGCATGTAAATATTAAAGGCTTGCCAGTTATGAAATGCAATATAAAACTATGATACATATTAAAAACAGATAACCTTATATTTTCACTTTTATTCCCTATTATTCCAACCTATTTCCTATTGGTATTCAACCATAGTCCAAAAGAATGCCACATAAATACTCTACTACTATGCTATACTTCTAACACTTCTTTTTGAAATAGAGACAGGGTCTCACTATGTAGCACAAAGGCTGGCCTTAAATTCTATATCATCTGCCATCCACCCAGCTAGTCATTGAAATATAGATGTATATATTTGAACCTGGTTTGAAGAGTAAATTATAGCAACTATAGTAAAAGTACAGCAACTTTATTTTACCCATTAACTCCAGTTACATTTCTGTCATCTTTTGACATTTCTTTGATGTCTAACAAGGTTCATTACAAGTCTTCCCAAACCCCATTTTTTTTTGTTTCTTGTCTCTCCCATATACCTGATTTTGGGCAACATGCCCTTTACCTTATAAACCCTGACTTAGTAAATAGCTTATTTAAGCATAAAGACTAAATAGTACATCCAACTTCATTTTGAGAAAATAATTTGCTAATTTTTGAGAAAATCATTTCTATTATTCATGCACGCAAGGAAAAATGAATTCAAAGACATGCACACACAGGTCTACACAATCTTCACATGATCAGCAATGAAATCTATTTTATAAATTTGCAATGAATACTATAAATTACCTAACATTTATTTTGCTTTCATTACATATTTGAGGAGAAATGAGTTAAGAAATAGAGTAACAAAAGCTTTGTAAGACTGACACTTGGCTTTTGTTGGCTTTTATCTTTTCTTCTTCTTCTTCTTCTTCTTCTTCTTCTTCTTCTTCTTCTTCTTCTTCTTCTTCTTCTTCTTCTTCTTCTTCTTCTTCTTCTTCTTCTTCTTCTTCTTCTTCTTCTTCTTCTTCTTCTTCTTCTTCTTCTTCTTCTTCTTCTTCTTCTTCTTCTTCTTCTTCTTCTTCTTCTTCTTCTTCTCCTCCTCCTCCTCATCTCCCCCCTCCTCCTCCCCCACCTCCTCCTCCTTCTCCTCTCCCTCTTCCTGTTGTCCCTCCTCCTCCTCCTCTTTCTCCTCTTCTTCCTCCGCCTCCTCCTTCTTCTTCTTCTTGGTAAATATGAAATTTGAATGCAACCTGTCAGCTAGAGTTCTCCACATTGTCTTTCATGGAAACAAATTAAAGTGTTGTATTCCACTATGTGCTTTAGAATATAATGCATCATTATTTATTTTGTAATAGTTTTTCATCTCATCCTATTAGCATATTTTAATTATAGAATGTAATGGATTTCATTTCAATATTTTCCTACATAATTACCTACATACAGTGTATGTTAATTATATTCTCAATTCGATTTTTCTATCCCCAATGCCTCTAACTGTATTATTTTTCTTTATAATTTTACTTATAGGATTCATTATGACATTTTCACATGTTCATATGTTGTACCTTGATACTAGGCACCCACCACTCTCCCTTTCCCCAACTCCTCTTCTTGCCTTTATCATTAAACGTGCTTTTTATACCTTTTTCTGAGTCTCTGACGTTTCTTTTTTAAATATATATTTTATTGTTATTGTAAAAGTTTATTTACAGAAGAATTAAAATTACTTGTCAGAAAATGAGCACATTTCTTTTGGAACAGTGTCACCTCTTCCCATGTTTTCTCCCAGTTTTTCCCTCCACTTCCCCATAAGTTGTATGTTTCAACATAGTGTCTAGTGAATATCACTGCTGCATTTGTACATACTTTGTGTGCTTACTGTTACCCTCCCCCAAACAGAAAAAAAAACTCACATACAAGACAGAAGTAACAGAAAACTAAAACAGCGACAAAGGAGAAAACAAACAAACAAAAAAGCAAAATAACACCAAAAAATTACTCATTTCCATTCTTGGATTGTTTTGATAAACATCAAAGGCACATAGCATAAGAATATCCTCCTTTGGTTTCACTGAAGGAATGTTTAGAGTGCTGTATACTTTATCATGACCAAGTGTAATTTCTTTTGTCTTTTATTATCTAGTGTGTTTACTTGTAGATTTATAGGCATCCTCTAGTTACCATAAATGAGGGAAAACATGCAGCCTATGTTGCATGACAAGAATATGCTTGTGGACCAATGGAATTGAAAAGAAGACCCAAAAATAAATCCATAGACCTATAACCACTTCATATTTGATGAGAGCCAAAAGTACAGGACAGAAGAAAAGCAAGCTTTTCAAAAAATGGTGCTTTGCAGAAGTGGCTACCCACATGCAGAAAACTGAAGCTCGCTACTCTTATCTCCAATTTAACCCCAAAAGCCAGAAGTGGTGCTGTGGCTCAAGTGGTAGAGTGCTCACCTTGAGCTGAACTGTTGAGGGATGCCACCCAAGGCCAGAGTTCAAGCCCTACAACAGACAAAAACAAAAATTACCAATGACATAGAAAACTTGCCGTAAGTAATTTCATGTAACTATTATCAGTGAATTATCCCACAGATGAAGTTTATGATTTAACGGTTTATTATGGTTTTATTTTCATTTAAATGATATGAAAGTAACATTGTTCTACAGAATTATAATCTTTGTGTCATGCTATTGGACTGGGGTTATATAATCTTTAAAATCCTGCTAAAATATTATCTTAAAATTCTGATATTTTATAGTCACTATGTGTGTAGAGTTCAAAATACCTTTTTATAGGTATATATGCTTGCAGTTTTTATGGAAATATGTGATGACATTGGTACAGCTGGGCTTGTTTAACTTCATCCTTCTGCCTAATATTTCACAAAGGTACAATAAGGCTTTTGTTTTTATGTTTTTTTAACTCCTTGCATAAGTGGGAAAATCAGGTCGGCAAGGATTTTGCTTAGGTCTTTTCTTCTAACAATGTGTTCCATATCTTTCTGGGAAAGAAAGCCTGTATTTCAATCATGATATTGGTATTCTTTTTGATAAAGCTAAACAATTATGTGGCTGTAACGGAAAGAATAACTCAGCCTTTTCATTGTCTTTTTATTCATCTTTCTTTTGTGTGTTTTGTTTTAACAATTCACTTTAAGGAAAGATTAAAATAGTTGGCTTTACTTTTACCATGTAAGGTTTCTGAATCAACTGCGATATTGGAATACATACAATGAAATTAGTTACATTATATTATAAATGAATAAAAAGAGGTTAGAGTCACACTGGACTTCTTGAGACTTCACAGTAAACTTCACACTAGACTTCATGCAGTTGAGCATGGAGGCACTTTATATCTGAATGATATTGTGAAATTTATCTCAATGGTAATTCCTCCAAAAGGCACTAAAGTAAAGATTAAAAGTAATGCTCCAATTTTTAAAGAATGTCCTTTGGAAAACTATGATTATATCAGCTGTCTTGCTATGTTTGTAATTACTTAGGTAACCCACGCCTCAACAATCAATAACCTCAATAAAATCATCAAGCTTGATATTTGTTAAGTTCTCAGTTATCTTCTAATGTCCTTTCCTTTTTCCAGTTTTAGTTTATGGTCAAAGACACACTATCAATTCTCCTGTGCTCTCTTGCTTTCTTTAACTCAAGCAGTAAAATCATGCCCTGTCAAATCCAGATATACAGCTGATGTAACTGTAACCCCTCTGTACATCACCTTGACAATAAAGATAAATTTAAAAACAACAAGAATAAAACAACACAAATGCATTGGCTGAACAATAAATGTAAAACATGGACTTTAACAGGAAACTCTATTCATGTTAATGGTGATTTCATATCTTAGCACTTTCAGCTAGTTAATATCCATCCCATTTTTCTCTGAACTCCACACTTCATTTACCTAACCTGCACCCTGGAACTTTTGTCTCCTACCACTGAAGACTATTTGAAGAAATTTCCGACTTCTACCTCCAAATACAGTCAAATATATTGATTGTATCATCTCTCTTATCTAATCATTGATAAATCCTAGAATACTAAATGGGGTGCCAGTAGCCTTCAAATGTCCTGTCAGTTGAAATTAGAATCTATAATTATATATGGGGTAAAATCTTCTATATTTCTGTTTTATAAAATAATGATTGATATTTCACATTTTTTAAAAGTATGATTATGGCAAAAACACAAAGGTATCTTCATTAACATTAAATCTCTGTGATATGGCCAGGTGCTGGTGGCTCACGCCTGTAATCCTAGCCACTCAGAGGCTGAGATCAGAGGATCGCGGTTCAAAGCCAGCCCAGGCAGGAGAGACCGTGAGAATCCTATCTCCAATAAAACCACCAGAAAACCTGAAGTGGCACTGTAGCTCAAGTGGTAGAGCGCTCGCCTTGAGCTGAAGCGCTGAGGGACAGTGCCCAGGCCAAGATTTCAAGCCCCACGACAAACCAAAAAAAAATTTTAAAAAAATCTCTGTGATATGTTGAATAAAATACACTGTAAGTCAGCATAAATATAATGAAATTCCTCACATTTAAAAACATAAGAATTTTTCTTGCCTTGATCCTATTTTTCTTATCAACAAACATTTTGTCCTTTAGCATCCCTAGGCAGCAAATATCTATAAGTATTAGTTATTAATACAGCTTTGAAATTCCATGTTCTGTCCTTAAACCATGCTGATCAGTATGTAGCCTCACTCTAGCAAAGAATGCCATTTTTGTTGTCAATAGTTCTACCTTTTCTCAACCTGTCTGACTCATCACACATTTTACATTACCTTTCATTTTGCATTAGCTTTCAGAATCATATACTTAAGAATTTTCCTCCTTGGAAGTGGTACTGTAGCTCAAGTGGTAGAGCACTGGCCTTGAGCTGAAGAACACAGGGACAGCACCCAAGCCCAGAGTTCAGGCCCCATAACTGACAAAAAAAATCTTCTCCTTGATATACTTTCTCTAAGGATTACTTTTCAGCTTTGCTTTCCTGGCCTTTTTTATTTCTTTCTTTCACCTCTATTGTGATAATGTTGATTTAAGACAAAACCTCATTCACAGTCCTCTTCTACCTCTTCATTATAGTAATGAGTGTATTTATGCAAAAATATCTTAGGAATTCATGAGTAAGAAACACAATCCCTAATACAGTTATGTCTCCTAAAACTCAAGACTTAGAACTTCAACTGTATATTCAACTTTTCTAGTGAAGTATTTAATAATTATTTCATATTATACATGCCTGAGGTGAAACTCTCACACCTACTCCACACAACATCTTCTCAAACTCACTGATAACATTTTATTTTTCTACATTTTAAGTATGTGAGGTCAAAAGTGATTTTTTTCCTTTGCATCACACATTTGGATATGAGACTGGGTCTGCCTTTAAAAATGTCTGATCTTCTTACCTGTCCTCATTCTGGCCTGAGCCACCATTTTGCATACACAAATCACTGTGATGAAGCCTCACAGTTGCTGCACTTCACCTTTGCCTCTCTCTACTCTTCTGGAAGCTGCAGTGATTACTCAAATCTTTGTGTGAAATTCATTGAATCTTTGCTCAAAACCCAGTGCAAAGTTCTCATCTAGCTAGAGTAAAATCAATATCTGTAAATTGAATATACATCCATTTGTGTTTTAGTATTTGTTTCTCTGCAAATTCAAGTTTGTTCTGTACTTCCCATGGCTACCTCCAGTAGAATCAAACTGTGATAGGGCTGGAGGGGCATTTCTCATGTCTTCCTGGAGCATGTCTGTCACCTTGTACCATTTTGATGACTTGTGACTCTGGTCGTTCTGCCTAGCTACTCTTTCACTATATACGGTTATGGCAGATGGTTTTACCATTAAGCATTAGCCCAGATAGGCCCTTTGTAGAGAAGTCCTAGCCTTTATAAGTGATTGCACATTTTTATCACCATATTTTTATTAATGTGGTTATATATAATCACTTTATGGTTTTCTCTCTATCCCTCTTCTTTCCTTCTCTCCTTACATCATTCCCATTCTTCTTTCTTTCTTTTCTTCTTTTCTCCTTCCTTTTCTTCTTGAAGTCTGAAAATATTGTCTAAAGAATGTGTCACTATTTTAAAGGGTCACTTGTCTTTGGGTTGTGGATGTTTACAATGTGTTTCCTTAAGATATTTCCTTGTTCTAAAAGAAAGCTTACTATCAATGTGCCCGATATGAGACCCATTGCATTTTTCATAAGATATTTTGTTGTATGAGTGTCACTACGGTTCTTACCTGGTCCATGTTCAGTTATATTACCTACCAAATGTACACCTAACTGATGCCTAACTGGGAATAAAGGTCAGGAGTGATGATCAAGTGAAACACAGAAGAGGATTTCTAACAACAAAACAAAAAAAGATAATCTCTCTGTATATATATATATATATATGTATATATATATATATATATATATATATGTGTGTGTGTGTGTGTGTGTTTGTGTGTGTATGTGTGTGTGTGTGTGTTATGTCAATAAATTTATTATCTTTCTGAAAAAATTCTTCTTAGGATATTGTATGATTTAGGTTTTAGCAGTCTGATTCTGAGCTCTGAGGAAGCTGACCTTCTCTTGAGCTTCTCAATCTTCTAAGCAATGGACATCTGGGGATAATTCTACCTCTTTTATCTGACCTCTTTCTTGGGCTTTATCTCATAGATTGGATTCCTTCGCAAGTGGTATGATTTCTCTTTACTCTTCTCCATCATGTCTTCAATTATGTTGTTCTTTTATGTATGGATAGAAGTGCTTCTTATAAGAATCTTCATCTTGTTGCCTACTATGAGCTTCCTATGTACTGCATGGTAATCCTTGCTTTGTCCATTCTATGAAGAATAGAAAAACCTCCCATTGCAGCTCCTCAGGACCCTAACACTTTATTGCAGTTGTAGTTCTGGCCAGGCATGCATCAAAATGGCCAGTGAAGGCATCGGGTTTAACATCCATGATTTCCACATTTTATTCATCTCTAGTCACATCCAATTAGTCTTCTAAGGACTTGTTCATGCCAAGTTAATCAAGGATCCTGTGCACCATCACCAGACCAGTACAACAGGATGCAGCTTAATTGATAAGGCAAATTTTTATACCATTCTTGGGTAGTTTGTGTGTGTATGCCATGCAGATGATCATATCTACTTGTATACACAGTTAAGCAATCAGAGAAATAATTTCTCTGTTAGTTATATGAACTATTCCCCGATATTTGGGCATGTTGTACTTGTGTTTGTTGTGGATCCCCAAGTGTTTCCTAGCTTTTTGTAAATTTTTATTGAAATTTTCAACATTATTATCTGCAAAAAAATTGCTTTCATTTGACCGAAGTTAAAGTTATATAAGAATAGATAACACTAACAGAAATGCTTTTTAATTTGCTCATTCCTTTTTGCATTTTTAGAAATTGACTTTTATTTTACTTGGTCGGTCGTGGGGTTTGAACTCTGGGCCTGGGCACCGGCCCTCAGCTTTCAGCTCAAGGCCATCACTCTACCATTTAAGCCACAGCACCATGGTTTATTGGAGATAGTCTCATGGACTTTGCAGGCCAAGCTGGTTTTGAACTGCGATCCTCAGATCTGAGCGAGCCACCAGCTCCCAGCAAGTTAACTTAATTTATAGGAAGATAAAATTGGGTTCAATGTGATACAAAATAGCAGTATGCTTTTGAGGGTTTCTTAATTCTTTACCCATGTGCTCTTCCAAACAAGTCCTTTCTGATTTTCCTGTAATTGTTTCAGTTACCAATGATGTGGGTATTTCCTTTTTTGCAAGGAAATTCTTCTCTAGACTTATCTAATGTTATAACTTTTCTGCTTACAAAAAGTTTAGATAATGATTTTGGCAAAAAGTAGCATTGATTTAAATGCTACATCAAGCAAACACTATTACCATGTGAAATTTCCTTTTGTGTCAAATTAGAAATAAAAAGAGTGTACGTTAATAGACTTTAGGACTTATCCTGCACATTTAAGGGGGACAAATTTTAAGCTTTACAAAATCTTGCACATGCTAAAATCTAGTTTTTCCTATTATCTCCTATATTTATAACTTTATATGTACTTAATAATAGCTTTCATTATATGTACAATGTGTCTAAGCAGACAGTAGAACTGTTAGAACCCAATAGCACACCTAGCAGACTCATTGCTTTCTGAAATTCTACATATGGAATGTTTGTTAAAGACATCGGTGATCAGCTGAGCTATTCCATTGATGTGGAAAACTTATTTTTCTGTTTTTAAAAATTATTCAAGGTTTTGCTTTATATTAATTTTTTTCTCCAAAGGAAAATATACATTCATTGGAGATCATTCTATTTCTTATTTTTCCTAGCCTTTACATTTGTTCACAATCTTTTACTCATTTGTAAGAGCTTCGAATTTCAGTTATTCCATGTGACCTTGAAAGGTTTTTCTTTCTGCTGTTTTTCTTGCATTATCGTGACTGATTTAAACAAAAGAGTGTTCTGTGAAAGAGATAATTTTTTGTTGTTGTTTTTGTTTTTCTGAGACAT
Source organism: Dipodomys merriami (assembly GCF_024711535.1). Lineage (NCBI taxonomy): Eukaryota > Metazoa > Chordata > Mammalia > Rodentia > Heteromyidae > Dipodomys > Dipodomys merriami. The sequence goes on along the minus strand of NW_027202456.1, from coordinate 66,871 downwards.
TCGGTTCCTTTTGGAAAGAGTTTGATAGCATCCTTTGGAATTTGTTGAGAGTGCATCAGAGACTTCACATTTGATGAGGAATTATCTCACTGCCAAAATCAGAGTACACACTTAGCTTCAATTGATGCATTTCATCTTTCACTTAAAGGGAGCTAAATATCAAAAACATTTACACATGCACTTGGAGAGACTTTTGAACTACTAAGCTTTATCACATATGTACCGTATCTGGCTCTTTACAGGATTTCTTCATAACCTGCCCCTGTGTTGTCCAGCAGAAAGGAACAGTCACAAATACATTGACAACAGCTTTAGAGTTGCAGCAAGCAGGTAATTAGCATCTGCAAGGAGAAGATTGCTTATGCATCATACTCAGATTTTTCACACATTCCTGTTACTACTTCAAAAAGAATTCCTTTGTGAAAAACATTATGAAGCTAACAAATCCATAAGCAGCAGGCAACCTTGAAAAGCAGTTGTAGATAAGACACTTTTCTCACCAACGTGATTACCTTTGTGTAAGCCCTTGGCTATGATTCTTCTGTAATTTAAGTTAGCAGTTTGCATGCATATCGTCCCCAAATCACCTCATCTTTTGTTATTAATCCAAAAATATCTGAATTCAAAAAATAATAACATATTTTGTCAGGTTAGAAAGTGCATGTACTAAAAAAAGTAGTTATTTAGAAAGAGAAGATGTAGCATTGGTGTTTGAACTTTCCCTTTGGCAGAGAATGGCTTCATGAATCTTGTAATTATTTTAATAACTGTGCTTCCTAATTAATCTCAGTAAGCCAAAATTTATTCTAGAAAGCTAAGTACAAATTACATTATGATTTTTCTATTTTTCCCACTAGGATAGTTAAGTTCCAGCGCTGTGTATGAATGTGTGTGTGAAAATAAATTTATATCAAAAGAACTTGGCAATTGACAATGATAGACAGACTTTGTCTTGAAAGTATTTTCCATATTAAGAGCCAATAATTTCACTAAGTATATTTTTTCCAACATTTTCTATTTCCTTATGAATCGAGTAATGTCATTCTTTCTGATGGAAGCATAGAATTCCATTGTGTTTATATACCACATTTTCTTGATTCATTCATCCAGGGGCATCCTGATTGATTACATATTTTAATTATGGTAAGTAATGCTGCAATGAACATGGTTGTACTGTTGGCTTTAGTATGACCTGGTTTGTGGTTACTTGGACAAAAGCTTAGGGCTGGATTGCTGGGTGATAGGAAGGCTCTATGTTTAATCTTTTCAGGAATCTCTATACTGCTTTCCAGAAGTATACTTTCCCACTAACAGTGTAGTAGCCTTGCTTTTTGGCCACATCCCTACCAGCATCTGTTTTTGTTAGTTTTCTTAATAATGACAGTTTCTAACTGGGGTGAGGTGGAATCTCAAACTTCTTTTGATTTGCATTTTTATGGCCAGAAATGTCGAATATGTGTCCACTGGCCATTCTCAATAGGCTGTATGCTTTCCCTAATTTGTAATAATTAGAATATAACTATAAATCTACAAGTAAACTCAATGGATAGTAAGAGGCAAATAATTATACTTGGACATGATTAATTAAACAGCACTATAAACATTCACACTGTGAGAGCAAAGGAACATGTTCTTAGGAGAGGATCACAAGAGCTCAATATCTATATGCCTATGATCATATAAAATGATGCGTATTGAAATGAAATTTAGAAAATGGAAACAAGATGTTTTCATTGTACTATTTGTGATTCTTTTATTCCATTTTTTCTTTGGCTTATTCCATTTTGTTGCTATTTTTTAATTTCTGTACACTTTGTCCTGTATATAAGGTTATCTTATTGAAGAGGGGAAGAGGAAATATAGAAATCATTTTAAAAAGATGAACCAAATAATGTCTGTTGGAAATGAACTGTACAGCTTGGGGAAGAGTGGGGTCAACAGGGGAAAAACTGAGAGAGAATGAGAGGGGGGTTGACATTGTTCATCATGAAATGTACTCATTACTTGACATATGTAACTGTAATCCCTCTGTATATCACTTTTACAACAACATTTAAATAAAAAAGTAGACAAAAGAGGCAATAAATTAACTATTTTTTCTATGCAACATATCAAGAAGGCATATTGTATTGTATTTTTATAGAGAAAATTCATTTTGGTAGTAGTCAGAGATTAAAATTACTGGAAATCTTGAGTGAGTGAATGAGCTACTATACTAAAGTTTATTTTAGATGTAAATAACTATTTGCACAAAGTCAAATTCATCTTGAGTATTAAATAAAACTTGCTATGAATATTGACTTATATTAATGAAAGCTGAATAGACAGATATGATTTCATGTTAATTGAGTGCTGGCCAATAAACTAAGTATTACACACATGTCATCTCATGTGAATGAGCACAATAATTTCTTTTATACACATGCAGGTATTAATGTTCAGAGATGTTAAGTGAATTGCTTGAAATAACAAAGTAAGTGATAAAGTCTAGATGCAGTGCTAGGAATTTTACTGAAATTCCAGCACCTAATCTCATTGTTGTATTTCTTTAACTCTCTTTATTTTCAAGCAATAATAATAGTAACCATAAATATGCGCTTAAAATAATTTCCCAAGTAGATAAATACTATAATCTTTCCTCATAGACTCCTTTTATGCCCCTTACAATGTAGTATATCAACTGGCAATTGTTTAACTTGTTCTGTTCACATCTTTACAACCAAAATACAATATACAATATGCAATAAGTGAGCAGTAATGGCCATGCAGATTGAAAAATTATTTGCTTTCACCTTAATCCTGTAGTTTAATTTGAGGGTATAATATTACAAAATACTATAAGTAATTAAAATTATCATAATTTTAAAAATGTATATATCATGCCTTATTCATTTCTTTTCCACATAGAAAAATTCTTAAACTATTAATAGGAATTACTATTTCTTCGCACTTTTTGTTAAAAGAAGATTACAGAGAAAATATTTGATTTGGGGAATTAAATTTTCATTATTTTTTTCCTAATATGGATTCTCAAACTAATCAACAATCAGACTGTTTAGCTTCTGTAATTCTTTTTTAAATACGTTTGTATTGTAAAAAATATTGTACAGAGGGGTTACAGTTACACAAGCAAGGTAATGAGTACATTTCCTATCAAGCATCGCTGCCTCCTCCTTTGTTTTTCCCCTGCCATCCTTAACTCCCACCTCCACAAATATGCTCTTCGTCCCCCCTAAATTGTAATGTTAGTTCTTCGACATAGTGTCTTGTACATCTCATTGTTACAATGGGTCAGCCTGTATACCTATTTAAGCATTTTGTTTTTTCCCTTCCCCTCTCCAAATTAGAGAAGTGTATATACAAGATGCAGAGCACCGACATCAAATACAGTGAAAACAAGAGTTATACAAAACAGGGGTTATACCGTGCAGGAGGAATATACAAAGAAACAAAGAAAAATCACATGGTAAATTATATAAAGTGATGTAAGCAAAGACCAAAGAAACATAGGTCCCATGGTTTCCCTTATTTGTAATAACTAGTATATGTCTGGGACAAGTGGAAAAGGACAAAAGGACCAGACATGATGTGAAGCAAAATGAACCCCAAGATAAGGACAATAAGGACAGAAGTAGGTTTTTTTTCTACCCTCTCTAATTCTTATCCCATAATCTAACGATCTATTCAAACTGAAATATAAAAACAATGATGATACTTGAACTTAATTATTTTGGTTACTATTTGCTTAGTCCAAACCCCCAAAATGCACACTCAATTCATATGCCTGGCCAATACACCAAATATGTTACCAGAAAGTATAGGGCAGTTAAACATTCTCACTCCTTGTATTTGAAAGAAAAGAATCCATGCAAAACAAGTATAATTAAAAGTAATAAGTGAACTTATTAGACAATAAAGATGGCAGAAAATGAGAGTGTGTGGTATAGACACATCAAGGGAAAATAGCAATTGAGTGCATTGCAACCAGCTTGAGCTCTCTTCCTAACTACAGTGATTGGCTTTGGATTAGATAGAATTGGAAGTCTTGAAGATAGATTTTTGTTTAGTGGGTCCTCTTTTGTTTTCCTATAAGGATGTGATACCAAAGATTTACTGTTCTTTATCTTTTTATTCGTATGTTCTTCTTTTTTTCTTTTTTTTTCTCCTTCTTCTTCAAATCCTTGCCCCATATGACTGTCAAGCAGATGTTGGTTTGTCAGCTTATCCTGACATCTTCCAACATTATAGGATTGCTTTTCTACTGACCTAAATCCCTTTCATCTGATTTCTCAGCTCTTCTATTTTTCATGGAAAAGCATTGTGTGAGCTTAAATGATAGTTAATTGATTCTAAAGTTATGTTGATTATATTAATTTGTTCAGATGGGAACATAAAATAAAATACAGTAATATGTCCTTGTCAATGCCCAGACAGGTTTTATTCAATGAGTTTATGGACATTCAGGAGGATTTAATTTCTTTGTACTGTATTTGATGACATCTCAGGAAGGGGACTTGTAGACTTACAATTTCACTAAAATATTGACTAGGTTGTAAATTATTGGTGTCCATTGTGATCACAGATATATTAAAATAGTTTGCCTTGTAATTTGTGATGAGTCATCATTGTATGCTAGTGGGCTTTGTACAATTTATACTATGATTTCTGAAAAGTGAAAAATTAGAAATTTTAGGTGTTTTAGAAAAGAAAAAAAGAAAATACTGGCTGTAGAATTTTCAAAGATAGCAGTTTCATTTTGTGCTATAACATTTTGGTTATTTCTATGCGCAACATGGAACCATTAAATGTGTACTAATTGTTAAACTCTTGAGGCTTCCATCCTGAAAAATATATAAAATATATATGTATATGTGTGTATTTATATGTCTCTGTGTTTATATATGTGCATATGTGTACATATCATATGTATGACTGTATTATTTGAATATTTATAATAAAACAAGATTTATTACTCTTAAAGTGCTTACATTTCAGTATGATAAAGAAATAATTCAATTCTACACTAAAAGTGTGGGAAAGTGAGCTGTTAGCTCAGAAAGGAGGATGGAAAAGACCTTTTAGGTATAAATGATAAAAAAAAAATTATGGTAACCAGTACATGTCTTAATAAATTAATGAGCAAATACAAGCAGATGAATAATAAAAATGAAACCCTATCTTGTACAATAATATGCACAGGGCTGGGAAGGTGGCTCAGTGGTAGAACGCTTGCCTTGCATGCCTGAGGCCCTGGGTTCAATTCCTCAGCACCACATAAGCAAAAAGAAAAACCCGAAAGTGGCACTGTGGCTCAAGTGGTAGAGTGCTAGCCTTGAGCTGAAGAGCTGAGGGACAGCGCCCAGGCCCAGAGTTCAGGCCCCATGACTGGACCCCTCCCAAAAAATAATGTGCACTTATTTGAACACATGAACTATTTGAGCATATATAGTCTAGTTTACTTACAAGAGTTTCATATTGCTAAGAGTTTGAAGAAATTAGTGAGGAAAGTTAGTGGATGATGCAAGGAGTTTATACTGAGTGCTGCGAAGTAAAAGGTTATCAGTTGAAGAGTAACATTATCATAGTTTCATACTTGAAAATAAATATACCTGGAATGAGTCAAAGAAGTGTTGGGGAATTTTAAAAATGCTATATATTTACAGATGAGAGAGATTTTTGCTATAAATTAAGGGTAAGAGTTAAGAAAATAATTATGATGCTGTGCTGCAAACAGCAGCCACGGGGAGTAAGGCAGTAATGGAGATCAGACCATGGAGTTGAGGTTTGGGGTACCTGGGGACCTGTAGCCTTCTGCCAGCTTCAGATCCCAAGGTTCCATTCACCAAGGTTGTGATGGTTTGACTAAACTTGCATTTTTATAACTGGACAAAGCAGTAGGCACTCAGCAGAAACAATAGTTGTAATTTTGAAATGGACTGCTTTTCCAGGGCTTGAGGGTGCAGAAGGGTCTTTCCCTGAAATGCTGGACAGGAGCCCTGACACAGTCAGCTACAGAATTGTAAGAGGATGACTGACATTCTTCAGTGCACTCTATAGCCATTTCTATTTTTAAATATCAGCATCCAAAATATGCTATGAGATATTTCACCCATCAGTATAAACTAGGATTTGTATATGGTGATGATGCTCAGGAAATGGCTAATGTAAGCCTAAGTGTAGCTTAGGCTAGGCTACAATGTTCAATGGATGACATAGAATATAAAGAATGTATTTGTCATATATTACAGACTAATCAGACAGGTAACACCATGAGAGCTCGTAGAGCATATGTGTGGTGCTTCCCTTTAAGGAATTAAACAACGTTCTCAAATTCATGATGATGGATTCAGCTATAGCTCACTAAGAAAAGATACCAAGATAAAGAATGAAAAACTGAAAGAAAAACACCTTTCAAATATTATTATCTATTGCTCATTTTATTCTATGTAGCTAATATGAAGTAAGATTGAAATAATATCCTAAATCAAGGGAAAACCCAGGTTGCAAAAATTTGATTTATATCCTAATGTAGAAAATTTCCTTAAATTGACATAAATTTGTATTAGGAGCCTCCTGCTGTTAAATAATACTTTCCAACCACTTAATTAATAATTAGTGCTGAATGTATGTTACACAGATCTGTTTTGATTAGGTCAAGCATTCAATGAAAAGTTATTTCTAAGATTAAAAGCTCTTTGATTTATTTTCCTTATATATAGCTTTTTTAAATTACAAAAATAATGAATGCTTAAGAGAAAAAAACATCAGATAGTATAGATGTAACATTGACCTTAAAGAGAATTTTTCTATATAATGTTATGTAATATTAAATGCTATATACACAATTTTAAATTATTTATCAGTTAAATATTTAAATTTAAGACCATCACAACTCCTGTAAAATGTTTTTATAATGATCACTAAATGAATAGTACCTGCAAAACAAAAATATAAGTTAGGATAAAGTAACTAACAATATTTTAACACATACATATATAAAAACACAATAATAAAAAGTATATTATATATGCTATATAATATGCAATATTATATACCTACATATAATTTAGTTTCTTCCTATATATAAATGTTTTAACATAAACATATCTATAAGTACCATACACACACACACACACACACACTACACACACACACACACACACACACACACACACACACTTTTATACTTATAGCACTTAGTAGGAAAATGAAATATAAGAGGAAGAAGGGACTGGGAAGGTGGCTCAGTGGTAGAGTGCTTGCCTTGAATGCATGAGGCCCTGTGTTCAATTCCTCAGCACCACATAAGCAAAAAGAAAAAAAGCCAGAAGTGGTGCTGTGGCTCAAGTGGTAGAGCGCTAGCCTTGAGCTGAAGAGGTGAGGGACAGCGCCCAGGCCCAGATTTCAGGCCCCACAACTGGACCCCCCCACCAAAAAAGAGGAAGGAGACATTTAGGAACAGTTAAATTACAAGGTTATTTTTAGAAATTAAACTAGTCACAGCAAACCATTCGCTTATTTTTCTTTGAAATTGTTATTTTGAATCCTGCCATTCCAACATGAATGCAAGTCTATTAAATGCACTTATTTAAAATGCAAGTCTATGTATTCCCTAAAGAATATGTTTGTCGAACTATAGACCCATTTCTTTGATGAACATTGATGCAAAACTTCTCAACAAAATTTTGACCAATCGACTTCAACAATTCATCCAAAAAATCATACACCATGATCAAACAGGATTCATTTCAGGGATGCAAAGCTGGTTCAATATACGCAAATCAATTAATATTATTCATCACATCAACAGGAGCAAGAATAAGAACCACATGGTTATCTCAATAGATGCAGAAAAAGCATTTGACAAGATCCAACACCCCTTTATGATGAAGGTTCTGGAAAAATTAGGAATCCATGGAACATTCCTCAATACAATAAAGGCTGTATATGACAAACCTACAGCCAGCATTATACTCAGTGGTGAAAAACTAAAGCCATTTCCTCTTAACTCAGGAACAAGACAAGGATGCCCACTCTCTCCACTTCTCTTCAATCTAGTATTAGAATGCCTAGCTACAGCAATAAGACAAGATGCAGACATAAAGGGGATCCAAATAGGGAAAGAAGAAATAAAACTCTCCCTCTTTGCAGATGACATGATCTTGTATTTAAAGAATCCCATATACTCCACTCCCAAATTACTCAAGCTGATTCAAAACTTTGACAAAGTAGCAGGTTATAAAATTAACCCCCAAAAATCAATGGCTTTTCTATATGCCAACAATGAGAAAAGTGTGGCTGAAATTAGGAAAGCAACTCCATTTGTAATAGCCCCACAAAAAATAAAATACCTAGGAATTAACTTAACCAAAGAAGTGAAGGACCTCTATGATGAAAACTTTAAAATCTTGAAAAAGGAAATCAACACAGAACTTAAAAAATGGCAAAACCTCCCATGCTCCTGGATTGGCAAGATTAACATCGTGAAAATGGCAATACTTCCCAAGGCTATCTACAAATTCAACGCGATACCTATCAAAATTCCACCCTCATTCTTCAAGGAAATAGAAGAGGCAATCCAAAAATTCATATGGAACAATAAAAGACCCCGAATAGCAAAAATGCTCCACAACGGAAAGAACACTGCTGGAGGAATATCAATACCAAATTTCAAACTCTACTATAAAGCCATAGTAATCAAAACAGCTTGGTATTGGCATAAGAACAGACCTCAGGACCAATGGAATAGAACTGAAAACCCAGAAAGGAACCTACAGACCTATAGCCATCTAATCTTCGATAAGGAAGCTAAAACAATAGGATGGAAGAAAGACAGCCTCTTCAGTAAATGGTGCTGGTAAAATTGGTTAACTACATGTAGAAAACTAAAGCTAGATCCTTATATATCACCCTGCACGAGAATCAACTCCAAATGGATCAAAGACCTTGAACTCAAAGCAGACACTCTGAAAATATTACAGGATGGAATAGGAGAAACCCTAGGTCTCCTTGTCTCAGGCCGAAATTTTCTGAATAGAGACCCGGAAGCACAACAAATCAAAGAAAGGTTGGACAAATGGGATTGCATAAGATTGCAGAGCTTCTGCAGGGCAAATGACATAGCTGGCAAGATCAATAGAAAGCCCACCGATTGGGAGAAGATCTTTACTAGCCATACAACGGACAAAGGTCTCATATCTAAAATATACTTGGAACTCAAAAAATGAAACCACCCAACAACAAATCCTCAAAGAAACAACTGCCCAATAAATAAGTGGGCGAAAGACTTAAAGAGAAGCTTCTCTGAAGAAGAAAGAAGGATGGCCAATAGACACATGAAGAAATGTTCAACATCCCTAGCCATAAAAGAAATGCAAATCAAAACAACATTGAGATATCACCTCACTCCAGTTAGAACAGCAAAAATCAAGAACTCTAACAACAACAGATGCTGGAGGGGATGTGGACAGAAAGGAACCTTACTTCATTGCTGGTGGGAATGTAAACTTGTTCAACCACTTTGGAAAGCAGTATGGAGGTTCCTCAAAAGACTTCACATAGATCTCCCCTATGATCCAGCAATCCCACTTTTGGGCATTTACCCAAATGTTTACAAACAAGACCACACTAAAGCTACCAGCACAACTATGTTTATTGCAGCATTATTTACCATAGCTAAGATATGGAACCAACCCAGATGCCCCTCAGTAGATGAATGGATCAAGAAAATGTGGTATATATACACAATGGAATTCTATGCCTCCATCAGAAAGAATGACATTTCCCCATTTGTTAGGAAATGGAAAGGCTTGGAAAAAATTATCTTAAGTGAAGTAAGCCAGGCCCAAAGAAGCATAGGTCCCATGGTTTCCCTTATTTGCAATATCTAGTATAGGTATGAGTCAAGCGGAAAAGGTCAGATAATGTGATGTTAGGAAAATGAACCCTTAAATATGTATTTTAATGTTTTCGTTTCTTTCATGCATGTGTTTCTAACGCATTTATAAGATTATTTCTTTGTTGCTTTGTATGTCCCTCCCCCACAATGTAACCCCTGCTTTCACTATATTTGATGTCAGTATAACATATGGAGGAGATGGGGAAAAACAAGTCGTTTAAGGATTCAGGTGGACCTGTTGCAACAATGAGAAGTACAAAATGTCATCTCAAAACCAGCTTTACAATGTCGGTGTGTGGGGGGGTATAATTGGGTGGGGGGAGGGGGAGGCGGGGAAGGGAGGTGAAGGGTAAACAAAGGAGGAGGCTGCAATGCTTGGTAAGAAATGTATGCATTATCCTGCCCATGTAATTGTAGCCCCTTTGTACAGTATGTTCTCAAATAAAATAAAATAAAATTAAAAAAAAAAAGAATATGTTTGTCCTAGCTCTAGTATTGGTAAAGTGTTGATTCCTGTCTTTCTACTACAGTGTTTATGGATAATATTTTCATATATCAAGCCTTGGTTCTCCAAAAGCCTGTGTTTTACAGTATGCTACATGACTTTAGCAATAATAAGAGGAAACACTTTCATCTTTTATTTATACTAAATGAAATTCTTGTGCTGATCTAGAAAATTCTGTGTTATTGCTAAACAGATTTATGAGGTATTAAATAGGAAATATAACAAAAAGGAAGCCAAAATAAAACATATTTATCCAATGTTGCTAACTTCTCCTGTGCCATCATTTCCATATTGCCAGCAGGTCAACTAGGAACACAAATAGTCATGATGGCTCCTTCATAGAGCAAAGCTATCTTGACATATGGATGACTACCAATTCCTATTCATGAATGAACACCTCAGTTCATGATATCAAAACTGGTTTATAACATAAATGTGTACCTACCCTGCCTCAGAGAGATGAGGAAAACTATGTCACAAGGCATTTCCTTGTGAGTTGTTACCTTTCATAGAATTGAACTACTATTGTAGATATCCTCATGTTGAAGACTAAAACGACCCCCAACTCTCATTCAAAATGTTTCAAAGCCCCAAAAGTAAGACCTGAAATCTCAAAAGTACTACAGAAATAATAGAGGAAACACTAGAAGCCATTGGCATAGGCAGAAGCTTCCTGAATGGAACGCACAGTGCTCAAAAAATAGTACAAAGAATTGACAAATGGGAATATATCAAGTTTAAAAGCTTCTTTTCAGTAAAAATAAAGTTTCTAAACTGAAAAGAAAGCCATCAAATGGGAGAAGATCTTTGCCAGGTGTACATATGGGAAAGGTATAATAACCAAAATCGATGAGGAACTCAAAAAACAAACTCTGAAGAACCAACTGCCTAGTTAATAAATGAGCAAAGGTACTATACCGACATTCCTCAAAGAAAAAAAAAAACAAATGTCCTATAAATATGTAAATAAATTCTCAATATCTCTGGCTATAAGGCAAATGAAAATCAAAACCTTGAGATTAAATCTCCCTCAAGTAAGAAAAGCCATTATCAAGAATATTGACAATATCAAATGCTCAAAATGAAGTGGAGAATAGGAACCCAAATATACTGTTGCTAGAAATAGAAACTATTGAAACCAGTATGGAAGTTCATATAAGGATTCCTCAAAAAAAAAAAAAGAAACAGAATTACTCAATGTTGTAGTATACAGTTTTTGTGCATTTATCCAAAAGATTACACAGTAAGAGACAAAAAAGGCATCTGCATATCCTTATGAATTTTTAGCACAGTTTGCAATAGCCAGGTCATCGAGGCAGCACAGATATTCCACAAAGGATGGATGGATCAAAAAAAATATATGAATATATATATATATACATGTTTATGACATTATGATAAAATAATATATAATATATGATATATAATATATAATATATAGCTATATTTACTTCATATCATATATAAATATATGATAAATATACTTCATATTCATACCCATATATGCATACCACATATATATATCTATATACATGTATGTATGTATGTATGCTACCAAGAAAAATGATATTTTTGTAATATTTAGAGAAAGAGATGGACCTGGAAACATCATAATGATTGAAGTATTAAAACCTGGAAAGACATTAACTTATAATACACTTCCATGGCCATTTGTGTTTAGTAAAAAGTGTGAGTATGTATGTGTGTGTGCATGTATGTATGTAGCATAAATCATTACTCACATGTTAAAGAAAGTTAAAATTATTTCAGACAGTGAAAAAAGAAAAATTGGGATCATATTTTATAAAGTAAATGATTAGCAGTTTGTGATAAAAGTAGTAGAAGAAACTGTTGAAGTGCAACGTAATACTGAGGATGTCATCACAAATGAAACAAAGAGAAATTTCCCAGCCAGGTATTGCTCAGGTACTCTTGAGGCAATTGTGGGTCCTTTCTGACAATAAAAATCAAGTAGAAAACCATTTAAGCATGGAAAAGGGCTCAATCCACAGAGAAAATCCATGAACCAAAGTCCAATTTGAGGCCATAGTTGTTTTTATCCAAGTAGGACAATAGAAACAAGAAGAAAAGAACTGTGTAAGTACAAAGTGAGAGTTTTAATGGTTTTTAACAGCAAAGTGAGGGTTAGCAAAAGAGTGTGACCTCTCAACATGCATAGATGTAAGACAGAATTCACCAATCACATGTTCAAAGAAAGATTGGTGACAAAGTAGTACTCTTGACAGAAACCCCTCTGTAAAATAGACATTTTAGGTTTAGAGAAAATTTAGGATAAAGTGGGAAATGAGTGGACACTTCATAGACATTTAAGACTTTCACTGATTTATAAGCTAGGCCCCTTCTCTAACTTTAGAAAGTACAAGAGATTCAATAGTGTTAGCACTCTGTGCCAGTCCGGATTCTGCTAACGACTGGAGAAGCCTCTATGAGTCACCAATGACATTTAAACATTGGATGTCCTCAACTAGACAAGAGGGTAGAGCATTAAGAAGAGAGAATTCTGTCTTAGGAAGCTGTTCTCAGGGCTAGTTAAAAGTGAAAGCCAGGAAAGTTTCAGAAAATAAAATTATTTTAAAATAGAATCTTTTGGTCCTCTCAAATAACTTGAAAAATAAAGTAAATTTATGTAACCAAAAATCTCATATCCTCCTCATCATCATCCTCAATAAATCAATAAACTTTTATTTCCTTAAACATATTTACCTCATCAGAAGAAGGGCCTAAAATTTTTATGACATAGTATGACATCAATTCCTTTCAAAGGTTATTCAAACAGAATACATGACACTCAATTAAGCAAACAATTACAAACCATAAATTTATGATAGAAGATTTTGAATCTTCTCATTATCTATAACCAGACTATGAAATAAGCCAGATTCCACGATGATTACATATGGATTCAAAATAGCTAAGTCCATGGGAAAATGACAATAGTATTTATTACATATGACAAAATAAGAATAAATACGAAAGGCCTGAGTCAAATGCAAATGCTTAAAATCAAAATGTTATGTAAGAAGCTTATTTTTGACACATCACCTGAGAATAAAATGAAGTAAAATAGAAATTGAATTTTATTATTAATCCGTTGTCCGGAATATAGGTGGGAAAAAGTTTTCCCATTCTGCAAGCTGTTTCTTTAGTCCTTTGGTGTATAAAATCATCTTAGTTTGATAGAATCCAATTTGTCAGCACTTGCTCTTATTGCTGAGCAGTTGGAGCTTTATGCAGAAAATCACAGTCTAGGCCAAAAGGGCCAATGTTTCCCATGATCATTTTCTGAAGCAGCCTCAAAGTTACAGGTCTTACATTAGGATCTGTAATCTCCTCAGAGTTGATGGTTAGCACAGGGAGAGAGCTAGGGATACAGCACAGTGTTCTGAGCTAGTTAAGTTTTCAAAATCCAAGTCCAATAACACAGCATTTTGTAGGATTGATTGTTGTACAAACAGTTAATTTTAAATCATATAAAACGTCCATAGATCTGCCCTGGAATGTTTTCTCAATTTCAAAGCAGGGACAGTGTTATGATATATTGAGTTAGTGGATTAGTGAAGTAAGTATGTCAGAAAGATGCAGATTACTAATTAGCCTATTTAATGAGCTTTTGCTATGTCACTCCCTAGCAGTCTATTTACCATTTTTCAAACCATAGTTTGGAAGCCCAAATCTCAGTGGAATGCAATTCATTCAAAGTAGTGATGACTGTAATAAGCACTCATAATACTTAGTGGATTCTACCATTAGCAGAGATGGTAAAATTGAGGCAAGATATAAGAGCAAATATTTGAAGGTATACATAGAAAATTGAACAGAGCATTTACATGATAAAGTGTAACAATGTATTCATGTGAAATGGAATACAGAGTAACAATGTATTCATGTGAAATAGAATACTGAAAATCTGAATGTTATATATTATGGCACTTGAAACAGTATTCTTCAAATAAAATTTTAATAAACTTACAGGCAAACTCATAGCTTTTGATCTCTTAAACTACGCAACAGACTGACACAGCTGCAATTTCTATGGCACTGGTGAATGTACTATGGCTTTTCAGGAGTTCTTTTATTCTGTCTTGATTTATTGTGTTGGTATATTTTATCTTATTTTATTTATTTAAAACATTTATTTTTATTAAACAGTTGTACAAAAGAGTTTTGATTCCAGAATTCCGATTGCAAGTACAGTGTATCTTGATCAATGTCACCTTTTGAAAATTCTCCATTTTGTCCCATCCATTCCCTACAATCAAATTCCATAGTTCAATAAGTGTTGATAATATACATCCATGTACTTGTGATATTACTGTGTTGTGTATTAGGAAGCCTTCCAATTTCACTTAAAAGAGGGAATTTAAATTTCAGATTTAATGAGGTCTAAACTTATATAAATTTGAGATAGGCATGAAGTGGTTTCACTTTTGTGAGTATTTCCATGAGAGATAGAACATATTTTGGGTTTCTAGTAGAAAACTCACTTTTCTGTCTTGTTATATACCTATCTGCCTTTAGGAAGTCACATTTCAGCATGGGATGACTTGAATACTTTGTATTTGGTGGCAATATGATTTCTTTCCAATGAAATATGAGTAGAAACAATCAAAAACCTCTCCAGAAGAGTCAGTTCTGACAGTGTCTTCTGGCGCTCTATTCTCCTTTGAAGACTGAGGCAGAGAATTCATCAAGTCTCAGACTTTTCAGCTAGTCAGCAAGCAACTTTCTCATGGAGTCACAGTGGAAACAGCTCCACTTTGTACAGGAAAACCACAGTAACAATCTAAATGAGTGAAACATGATTTTTTAAAAAATTAAGCCACTGAAATTTGGGTGTTTATTTACATTTGTTTACTTCTTTATTTTACATTATATAGAGCTACTGGAACTACAGAAATTAGTACCAAATTACTCTTCAAACATGAGTCCTGTTTAAAAAAAATACCAGTATCTCAAGCATCATTTGAATACATATACAATTTAATCTCTTTCTCATAAATCCATGAAGACTTAGGAAATGAAATCGACCATATTTATAATCATGTAAATTTACCACATCTAAAGTAACCAATACATAGGAAAGTTGAGTGTTAAGGTTTAGAAAACGACCTGAAAAGCTGCCCTGCACCACCATACATTTGTTTGTTCACGCATTCTATCAACATACTGTGGAATGAAAGGTAAACAGGAAAACATGTTTTGTTTCTCTAGGGATTAAGTCATCTCTTCTTTTCTTTTTCTTTTTTTCCTTTATGTGAGGCTACAGGGATGTGGATGCCTATTATCAAAACAGTCCTTAATCCTGAGGGGAAAGAAGCTGGTGGTGCATATGGGGATAGCCAGAGGAGGTTAAGCTTTAAGTAAGAAAGAGTTCAAGGAAATCACATTGTAGAAAGAATATGCAGATAACATTTTCCCCTAAAGAAACCTATTAATACATGAAATTAGCTTCAATGACTTCTGTCTGTTTACTACCCATTAATGGCTGGAGGTCATAGCTAAAATATGTGAAGTAGAAAAAGTAAATCACTTGGCTCTCATTATCATAAAAGAAATTATTTTCATGTTCACCAATTACATAATATAAACAATAAAGTTCCTATGTATAACTTTCAGAAATTTACTACATGTATGAGTTCAGCTACTCTCTAGCCATTCTATGGTGGTTGACTCAGAGAACATTATATGCACAGATATTCTCCTCTATCTGCTAGTTGCATGTAACTGCAAATGGACAAGTCCTCCATACCCATCTTAAAGTATAACAATCAGACATATAGTCACCATCATATTGGGCTTATTGATTAAGGTGGGTGCTCTCACTACACTATTGTGCATATAGTCCTTCAACTCTGACCTTCCTAAACTCTGCCTCTGATCTAGCAGGGATTAAAGGCTTAGGAGATGCCAAGTGGCTTGACATCTTTGGTCAAATGAATACAAATGCCTATTTGTAGAGAAGTATGACTGTTTAGCTCCTCTGGAATGACTTGGGGCATTTTTGTTCATTAGTGTCTCAATTTCCAGCTTGAATAAGGACTCAATATATTTGCTGAATATGATTGAATTCATTTTACATGATTTGAAATAAGAAATGGCAGAATTCTAGCCAAAAGAAACCTATTGGAAAGTAAAATTTTTTTGTGCAGGTAAGTCCTTGAATCTTCTATGCTTTTAGATAGATTATATTTTAAATTTTTATTGTTGGTCTGGGAATGTGGCTCAATGTTAGAGCACTTGCCTTGCATGCCTGAGGCCCTGGGTTCAATTCCTCAGCACCACATAAGCAATAAGAAAAAAAGCCAGAAGTGGCACTGTGGCTCTAGTGGTAGAGCGCTAGCCTTGAGCTGAAGAGCTGAGGGACAGCACCCAGGACCAGAGTTCAGGCCCCATGACTGGACCCAAAACAAAAAAAAATTTATTGTAATGATGCTGTACAGAGAAGTTACAGTTACATCAGTAAGGTAAAAACAAAGCGCTGAAACAAGATCACAGAATGATCCATTGCAACAATGATACCACAAGACACTATATTGGAAATCAACTTTAGAACTTTGAGGGGGCAAGGAGTGAGGGTGGTGGGAGAGGGAAGGGATAGTAGAACAAGAAAGGAGGGGGTAACAATGTTCAACAAGAAATGTAGATAGGCAATTTCATATCATCATTGCCCTCTCTTAGGGAGAAAGAAAGTAGACCTAAATACTTATTTTATAAACCTTAAAATCTATTCAAGGTGTGAAGTTTTTTTTGTCTCTTGTACAAAATTTTAACTTTTGAAGAGTTAACTCTGTGGCAGTTAAGGACAAATTTCTATCCTAAATGGTCTCACTCTCTTTTAGCCATGTCTAAGACAATTAGCTTAATTGAAAACTTTACTCTTTCCTGACACTTATATTGATGAAGTTTTCTTTACAATGAAAGTGATCACTTAATAAGATTAAAGCCCATATACTTTCAACCATATTTCAACCAATTTTTCATATGTGTGAATTATAAGATTAAAGGCAACAGTGTCAAGTCTTGACTTTTATATCATAATCTGGTGACATTCAAAAGAAAATGTTTACAAACCTCAGCCAATTGTTCATAGATGTCACATAATTTGGCAATATCTAGTATTTGTGTGTGTGTGAAAACTATGACTCTCAAGAAACAGCTAATTATAATACCTTATTTTTGCCTCTAAAGCCTATTTATTTTAAAATAAAATACAGGCTTCAGTTTAATCCTGTTTTTTTTTTCATAATCCATTGCAAGGTTGAGCCTAGGACTCTGTTGACAAGGGCCTAAACCCCATCTACGTCTAAAAATATCAGTGGAGTCTCCAAAGCCACACACCCCATTGACAGTACCAGGCAGGACAAGAAAAATGAGTCAGGGAGACTCCATTTGATTCTGTGAAGCTCAGCATCAAACGCACTACAGGGACTCTAAAGTAAAAGGTGGTGGTAAAGACTTCTGTCCCACAGACTCCTGGGGTGGGATCCCTTGGGAATCTGGTACAGGTTCACATTTCTACTGTTTTCTCACTGCACACTTGGGACACAGTAGGGGTACATTCAGACACAGAGTTGATGTCCAGGAGAAAAATGTACTGACAACACAATTTGACACAAACTGCTTGTCACTTACAGTAGAGAAATATCTTTGCTGTCTTAGATGTGAAAGCCCAAAACACTCCAAATATGAACATTGCATAGCCTCCACTGCTTGCAACATAGGTTCAATAAACATCTTATCCTTGAAAGGCCTGGATATGAGAGCTTTGATGGAGTATTATTTTTTTCCCCTTTACTCTTTCTTCAGTTATACCTGAATCTATTTAGAGTGAAAACAAGCTGGGTCAGTTAGCTCCAATACAAAGCATCAGAAAGCCTGAAGAAAACAAACATCTTTAAGACCGCCTACACGTCTATACCCAATGAGGAGATTAAACACTTGGAATTATAAATTTCACAGAACTATCTCTCCTTTTGGGTACAACAATTGTTTATTTGCTTGTTTCATATTGTTTTTACCTGCCTCATGTATAAATCATCCAGTGAAGTATATAACATCTGACCAACACATTCGTTCTCAGGAGAAATCTGCTTCACATGGAAAGGAAAAACGAACAAAACTGAACAAAGCAATGTGACCATCAAAAGAGAGAGGGACAGTGAGGATGACTATACTATAATGATGCTACATCACAGCTGCAACAACCATCAACACAAGGAAGAGGGGTGAAGTTTGACCCCAGCCAAATAGGGTGATGGCTGTATATATCACTGGCCTGAAGAGGTTTCCTTTAATTCCGTCCAATCCAACACCTAACTTATGCCAAAGACACATGGAAAAAGGTATTCTACCTCCATTTGCTTCCTGTTTTGGGTCTCCCAGTCACATGAGAGCAAACATTCACTCCACCAGGCGACCTCAGCTCTGCTGAGATAATGTTTACTACAGTATGTGACACCGGATTACTGCAAAATCTCAGAGTAAAGGGACCAGGTGAACACCCATTATTTAGCAATGAGTATCACAGGCCCACTGTTGATCTCTATTCTAAAACTAGAATACACTGGTCAGTGATAAAACAAATCAACAAACAAAGAGAGGGAGGAGCTTTTGAATAAAAATACAATTTGGTTGTACAAAGTTTTCTTGGATTAGAGTCAAAATTTTCCTGTTTAGTAAAATTCCTATAGGAGGAATTAATGACATTGGATTCCTTGGTATACCAAAATATAATAAAATAAAATTTTTGTCTTCTTTTTAAATTTTGTATTATTTATCAATTTAGCTATTGTTGTTGTTGTTGCTGCTGCTGCTGCTGTCGCTGTACTAAGGCATGAACTCAGGGTCTCGTGCTTGTTAGGTATGGCTTAAGTCTTGGCGCCAGCCTTTTGCTTCTAATTCTTTATCATACAAAGTCTTAGAATGTTGTTCCAATTGGTATAGGACTGTGCTCTTCCAGTGTTTGCCTTCTGAGTGACTGAATCTTGAAGCATGTGTCACCACGTGTGGGCCATTTCTTCATTTCTTTGTTTCAAAGGATTTCTATTGCTTGGCCAGCATATATTTTGTAGAGCCTAACTTCCTTTGTTCTGATATTCTGAATGTTTATTATTATTTACTATGTTTCCTCTAGAACAGAAAACAAATGAAGGCAAAAAAATGTCCTTATATCTGTAACAATTACTTATTCACCAAATCATGACTTTCATGCACCCCAATTAAAAGTATTTAAAAACATTGATAGATTGATCAATTGCAGCAATGAGATGCACAAGACTCTATGTCCAAAAGTGAAATTTACAATTTAGGTGGGGGGTGGTAGCTGAGGAGGCAATAGGGAAGGGATGGTAGGGGAAAACAAAGGAGGAGGCAACAATGTTCAACAGGAAATGTACTTACTACCTTGCTAATGTAATTGTAACCATGCTGTACAGTATTTTCACAATTAAAAAAAAACATTGATAGTCTTTTTTTTTTGAGTCTGGACATGAAAGTGAGGATATCAGAAAGGCACCATCTTGAAGTCATGCTGTGGATCACAGTGGTAGAGTGCTAAGCTTGAACAAAAAAACTCAAGGGTAATGCCCAGACCCTAAGTTCATGCTCCAGAACTGACAAAAATAAGAAGGGCAACATTAACTTTCAAAGGAAGGTGAAGACATGCTTTATGAGCAAAAGGGACACCTCTAATGCTTCATTCACTTTTTCTCTGACAAGTATAAACAAGTTGTGATCTCAAAGAACACAAGGTTTCCCTTCCATGAGTGAAAAGAAACTCACTTAACATCACTCAGGAATTTGTGAATTCTCTGATTGCTATTTATTGCACCATACATGCAAAGAAAAAGACGTGGACTAAACCAATCTGAAGATATAAGGAATGAACGGTCTATTGAACATAATTTTTTAAAAAATGTTCTGGGCCCAGGGTCAGACTGCAAAGATGGGTATGCAGATGCCAGCTCTTCCTACTCAAATTCCATCAGAGACCATGTGACTATATCAGGATATTGCATGGCCTAGAAGACTGTCGGTCCATCCATGCTGCTTAGTTACCTTTTGATGCTGAGGGCAGTTCTGCATAATGTTGGAAGCTGGATAAGATTTGACATATGAAAATGAGCTGGGAATACATACAGCCCAGAGGCATGCTCTTTCCATCCTCTTCTGATTCCTATTAGATAGTTTTGGTTTTGTTTTCCCCAATAAGCTGGCCCATGACAGAGCACAGAGGTGAACACACAGATTCTGCCTCCAAGTCAGAGATACTTTAGCACGTCACATTTACTATAATCTGCAATGCCTTCTCACCAGCTTGAGTAGTAGGGTACGCCTTTCCAGACTTCTTGACATGAGTTGTTACCAAGTCATGATCACTTTGTGGCCTCCATCTGCTCTGCACACACAAGCATGTGCCTTTGAACCAGAGCGAGCTGGAAAGGTTGCTTACAGGTTTGTCTTCCCACTTATTGAGAATACCATATTTATTATTATCATTATTTTATGGATGTATAACTATTATAGACATTTATGAGGTACAACAGATTTTGATATGTGTACAAAATGTGGCAAGGTCATCTTCCTATCCATTTTTATGGTAAGACATTTGAAATTTACTACCACTTTGAAATATATAATACATTATGATTGGCTGTACACTCTGCTATACACTAGCTCTCAAAATTAAGTCAATACAGAGGACTGTAAATACAAGTAAGTAGGGATAAATGTGAGGCAAAATTATACTTTGTTACAGTTACCAAAACACAATGCTCTCTGAATCACGAGAGCAATGTAAATTCACATATCGGAATTTGCACAGGGAACAAGACCCAGAACAACACCCAGACATGGTAGATTATTTCTCCAGAAATCAATCAGATCAATTGCTTCTACATCTTCTTTTGCTCTTGGAGCTGGAAGAGAGCAATGCATTCATTTATTTTCTGAATGTAATGAAGAATCTGGGTGTATGTCTTTGAGCCTACATCTCCATGAAGTTTATTAAGATCAGTGCTATAACTATTTTTCTTGCTATATACACAACCAAATTCATTCCACACTTAATCATGTGGGTTTGAAATATCAACATTTTATCATTCACAATCAATAACCACTGTTTTCAATTAACTCATGTTTGAAAGTATGTCCTGAATGGTAGCAGCACAAACAAGTTTTAATGGCCCTGTGAGGTGCACATCTCAATCCAAAGAAATTTATGCTTTATTCAAAAAGAAATATCAAAGAGAAAGAGCTAGCTAAATTCATCACAAAAGACTCGTCCTCCCTGTTCACATGAACTGATAAGGGATGAGATTAGGGACCCATTACTTTCTTTGGTGCTGGCAGCCTGTAGTTACTTTGCAGGATCTACCAGCTTTCCTCCCAACCTAGACTGTAAAACAAAAGTAATGATTCAAGTATTTTACTCTTGCAACTAATATATCCTTAATTAAAACAGAAATTTCTGGGTGGCTTCCAAGTTCACCAACATTATTTTAACTTGAATATGTCAGAGAATTTAAATAATTCTAAAGATTCTACTTACCATGCCTAGCTAAAAGAAGCAGATGGCCAAATTGGATACTTTCTATAATTGAGACAAATTACCCTCTCACCTCAATATCACGTACTGACACTCTAGCAATACATTGGGCACATTGTTCCAGAGTTTTCTTACATGACTGTTCATGTAAGTACATTGATGTCCTTGGTATATCCTTTTCATTTTTTTTTGGTTGGTACAATAAATGGAGTGGCCATCTTTCCTATTAATCGGACACTGATTTGGTGTTCCTGAGAGATATTTTTGCCTGTAGACAGAGTGCTGCATCTGTGCAGGCAAATTTTTAATACTAAAATGATCAATAATTTGGTCTTCTTGATTTGGCAATGTTATCAGTGGCTAAGTTCTACTATGAATTCTCTCATTTCAGAGGCATTTGAGTATTAAGAGAAATGTCTTTGAAAGCACACTGAATCACAAATCAGGAAGCCATGGTGCATGTGTTCCATATTCATCTTTTAAATATTTTCGCATGGTGGTTCTCTAATATCAGTCTGAATAGAAAGTTGTGTAATAAAATATTCATGCATCCTTAAAATTACTACAATGATTTAGTGTCAGATTTATTAGAATTGTTATCTATAAAACAAATGTTATCCTGTAAGTCTAATTTGTATCAAAAACGAACGTCGTCAGTATTTAATTATAATTAAAGATAGTAAACATGAGAATCATGCCCAAATATGGGCAGATGAGCAGTTTCTTTTCTTTTTTTATTTTATTTTATTTTATTTTATTTTATTTTATTTGAGAACATACTGTACAGAGGGGTTACAATTACATGGGCAGGATAATGCATACATTTCTTACCAAGCATTGCAGCCTCCTCCTTTGTTTACCCTTCACCTCCCTTCCCAGCCTCCCCACTCCCCCCCACCCAATCATACCCCCCTCCTCCCCCCCACACCGACATTGTAAAGCTGGTTTTGAGATGACATTTTGTACTTCTCATTGTTGCAACAGGTCCACCTGAATCCTTAAACGACTTGTTTGTCCCCATCTCCTCCACATGTTATACTGACATCAAATATAGTGAAAGCAGGTGTTACACTGTGGGGGAGGGACATACAAAGCAACAAAGAAATAATCTTATAAATGCATTAGAAACACATGCATGAAAGAAACGAAAACATTAAAACACATATTTAAGGGTTCGTTTTTCTAAACATCACATTATCTGACCTTTTCCGCTTGACTCATACCTATACTATATATTGCAAATAAGGGAAACCATGGGACCTATGCTTCTTTGGGCCTGGCTTACTTCACTTAAGATAATTTTTTCCAAGCCTTTCCATTTCCTAACAAATGGGGAAATGTCATTCTTTCTGATGGAGGCATAGAATTCCATTGTGTATATATACCACATTTTCTTGATCCATTCATCTACTGAGGGGCATCTGGGTTGGTTCCATATCTTAGCTATGGTAAATAATGCTGCAATAAACATAGTTGTGCTGGTAGCTTTAGTGTGGTCTTGTTTGTAAACATTTGGGTAAATGCCCAAAAGTGGGATTGCTGGATCATAGGGGAGATCTATGTGAAGTCTTTTGAGGAACCTCCATACTGCTTTCCAAAGTGGTTGAACAAGTTTACATTCCCACCAGCAATGAAGTAAGGTTCCTTTCTGTCCACATCCCCTCCAGCATCTGTTGTTGTTAGAGTTCTTGATTTTTGCTGTTCTAACTGGAGTGAGGTGATATCTCAATGTTGTTTTGATTTACATTTCTTTTATGGCTAGGGATGTTGAACATTTCTTCATGTGTCTATTGGCCATCCTTCTTTCTTCTTCAGAGAAGCTTCTCTGAACAGTTTCTTGTGACAGCTGACAATATGACAAAATCATTTATAAGTCTCTTACCAATGCACTTTTTATTCCTGTGTTGAATTTGCTATATAACCAAACTTTATTAACATTCAGGAAATATGAGCATTTCTCCATCTGGCACATGGCTTTTAAAAGTCATTTGTTGTAATCTAGAAAATCTGCAAACAGCTGGCAACATGTATTTTGTTAAGTTTTTCCAGCTGCAGATATGAAATATTAGTATCATTGCTTAATTGAAAGTATAACATATCATATGGTATCATACAGTTCTTTCATTTCCTTTATGACAATGAGTTTAGGCTGTATATCTCAATACATATAAAGTTATCGGATAAGACATTAGTACGTTTTGGATGTCAGACTTTATTTTTTAATTTAATTTTATTGTCAAGGTGATATCCAGAGGAGATACAGTTACATATGTAAGGTAGTTGAACATGATACACCCTTCCTCATTTTTCTCCCCCTTTCCCTCTCCTAAACCCCACTCCCAAATAGTTCATTTCCAACATATTATATTATGAGTGTCACTGTTGCATTGGTTGAATATGTTACATCAGATATATTTTATTCCTAAATATGTTTGTCAATATAATCACATATGCTTCTAATTCTCTAACTCATTATTAGTATCCAGGATCAATGGTTGGGAAATATATAAGTTTCTACTAGAAAGTAAAAACACATCTATCTATCTATCTATCTATCTATCTATCTATCTATCTATCTATCTATCTAACTATCTATCTATCTATCGTTATATTTTGTACAAGCATATATTGTTTTTAACACACAGTTCATTAAAGGAAATTAGCAATAATTTTCTCTATTATTTTAAAAAGAAAAGCCAAATCGTTTCCTCTATTCTCTTACAAAATCACTCAACACTTTGACTCCAGATTCATCGATTTCATATTATATAATTTAAAACAAGTCTGGCATATGCTCACTTCCTGAAGATTCTCCACTGTTTCAGAACAAACTGCAAGTAGTATGTTGTCTTTTACACTACTTCATGTCTAGCTATATATCAGAGGCTTCCAATGTATTCTAATTACTAGAGTTGCTCACAGAGGATAGCACAACCACTTCATTTTACTCATCTATTATAAAATATATTGCAATGATATAATACGTTCTAATGGGAAAATGCATAAGAGAAAGTATATATGATGGAATCTGGCATTCTCTGCCTCTCTGACTGTGCTACCATCCAAAAATCCTTCTGTGCTTTTGTACTTTTTAATGTACCATATTGTACTTTTTAGTTTTTAAAATAGCTAAAATATTAAACTCTTTTACTAAATAGTGCAAGTCATCAGTAAAACATTATCTGTAGGTACCTTCTATTTAAAATTCTAACGCTCTCACTGTTTCTCCTTTCCAGCTCATCGTAACATGACTATAGTCCTCTTTTTGGCTATCCCTCCAACTCTCAACTCTTTGTCCTTTTCTAAATTCTTGATTCCTCAAATTTGTTCTTCAAATTCTGATTTTTACTTTCCACAGTGGAGGTCTTATTGATTATCACCTCCAAACTATACTTAAAGTAGATAGAGGTAGATATTGATAGATAGATTGATAGATAGACGTATGTTAGAGTCAGCTACTTTTCTTTATATTCTTCTGCATATCATCTAACTTTTTAATATATATTTTATTATAAAGATACTATACAAATGAGTTACAGCTACATGAGTAAGGTAATGAGTACATTTCCTATTGAGCATTGTTACCTCTTCCTTTGTTTTTTCCCTACCGTCCCTTCCCTTCCCATCTCCCCAACTTCTCCCTCCCATCCCCAAACCTGTAAAGTTCATTTTTAACATAGTGTCTTGTATATCTCATTGTTACAATGGGTTAACGTATATCCTGTATCCTGTGTTCAGCATTTTGTTCACCTCCCTAAATTAGAAAATTCACCTCCCTGAATTAGAAAAATGGGTATACAAGATTCAGGGCACAGGAATCAAATACAGTGAAAACAGTGGTTATACCATGGGGAAAGAAAATACAAAAGAAACAAAAAAATCACAGTATATTATAGGTACATTAAAAACAACAGCAAGAAAGATACAATGTCTGTGTCCTTATCTTGAGGTTCATTTCACTTAACATCATCTTATATGGTCATTTGTATGTAGCTTTTGACCTTTTCTGCTTGTCCTAGACATAGTCTAGTTATTGTAAATAAGGGAAACAATTTTCATTTTTTCATACCCGGAATTTTTTTCATTTCCCATAAAGGCATTTTTGTACTTTAAAAAAATAGAACATTTATTGTTCTATTAAAAAAACTTTCCTTTTGGGTTTGTATAAAGGCTTCATTACAAGAATATAAGTAATTCCACCATCAGCCAGGGCTGATAAACTCAAACTTCCGCTTCTCCCCTAACCCCCTAACATGTGGCTGCTTGTAAGTAGTCAGACCCACTTCACCTACCAAGGGGCTTTCCATGAGCCCATCAAGAATAATCTCATTTTAATAAAGATATCCCTATCATTCCGAAAGTATCAAGAGACTAAGAAGCTCTATGTTAATGCTGAAACTACCCAGGGAATTTAAAAGGTCTTAGGAGATTTTTGTTAGGATCTGGTATCAAAGGCCCAATATTAGAACAAGAGTTTGATCCATTGCTCAAATTGACAAAAGTTTTAGGAGCTCAGTGTCTGTAACTGAAGACAAAAACCAAATGTGTGTGTGTGTGTGTGTGTGTGTGTGTGTGTGTGTGTGTGTGTATTTCACAATGTCTTATATATTCCAAATAGTCAGATAATTAAAACTATAAACTACTTCAATAAATAAAAAGGAGTTGCATTTTTATTAAAGTGAGTGTATATGTGTTCAGGAAACTATTCCCTGACATAAAACTATATAAACTTTAGCATTGTTGAAATAAATAATTATTCTACCTGAATAAATGGGGATTCCAAAATGAGATTGTTTTGTAATATTATATTAATCATAAAAATTATCACCTTGACAACTTGTGGATTCCTAGACACAACTTGCACCAGAGTCTCAACATCTGCCCCAGTATCACAGGTTAATAACTTCCAACAAAATGATAACAAAAATCTAAAAGTCTTCTCAGATTACCATGACTTCTATTTTAAAGATGTGATCAAAACAAAATCCTAAGAGATTTGAAAGCCAAGGTCACATTAACATTTCACTCTAAAAGAAAGTTTTCCTAAGTGCCCACTGTAAACAAATACAAAGCACATAATTTTAGAATTTTTTTCTTCTTTTTTTTTCTTTCTTTCTTTCTTTTATTTTATTTGTGAACATACTGTACAGAGGGGTTACAATTACATGGGCAGGATAATGCATACATTTCTTTCCAAGCATTGCAGCCTCCTCCTTTGTTTACCCTTCACATCCCTTCCCAGCCTCCTCCCTCCCCCACCCCCAGTCCCAATCCTTCCCCCCCCTTCCCGCACCGAAGTTGTAAAGCTCGTTTTGGACATGACAACTTGTACTTCTCATTCTAAAAACATCTCACAAATAATTGACAAGGATTCATGAAATACTCAAGGTCAAAAAGAAGACTCGACTTCATTCACAGGCATAATTATATAAAAAGAAACATAAAACTTGAAAGACTCAGTTCTCTCCAAATTGGGCTTATTAATTAAAAAATGTAGCAATTAAAATACAATTTTTTAAAAAATTATCTCACTGAGATTCCCTGACAAAGTTGTCTGTAGTATATTTGGAAATGGAAAGAAACAAGGGTGACAAGGCAACCACAAAGTAACAGAATAGATGGATATTTCTTATTCACAGTATTTTTTACAAAGCTACAGTAATTAAGCCAGAAATAAATCATTGTGGTAATATGAAAATAACAATAACCAATTGAAAGGAGAGATAAGAACTATAGTCTCATTACCTGAAGGTAATTTCTTCTTTGAATGTAATATCTGATCATTTAAGACAAATGATAACACACATAAATGATTCATATTATAATAGCTTTACAGAAAAATCTGGAGCTGGATGTCTTCACTGATCTGCCAGGTGTTCATTACATATCTTTGCAGTCTTTAGCAGTTTGGTTTACATGGATTGAGATAATTTCTTGCTTTTCCTGGAGTTTTTTTTCCTTTCATGAATTAATGTATTAAAATATGAAATAGACACTTAGAAAGGATAAGATATACTGTTTTTATTCCACATTAAACAATTTTAGCTATTATAAAGATACAGAAAGAAATAAATTTGTAATTCTACAATGAAGCCAACAAAAATATAATTTCTGGTTACAATAAGTATCTAAATAACAAAGGCATCTTCCGTTTTACCATTTTCAACTTTACTATTAATATAACAACTGAATGTTTGCTATATTCCTAATTCAGGCCTGGGTACTATTTAAAAATCTTGAATACAAATGTTTATTAAACTTCATTATGTGAACTGGCTGCAAGTGTTATACCTGTGTTTGAGAAAAGAAGATAGCTTTCCCATAAAAATAGAAAAGCTATTTAAATTTTGCTGTTTGAAATTTTACAAAATATTGCAATCATTTTGCATGGTTACAATGGTGTTATATCTCCATGTGTCTATTGGCCATCCTTCTTTCTTCTTCAGAGAAGTTTCTCTTTAAGTCTTTCGCCCACTTGTTTATTGGGCAGTTGTTTCTTTGAGGATTTGTTGTTGGGGGATTTAATTTTTTGAGTTCCAAGTATATTTTAGATATGAGACCCTTGTCTGTTGTACGGCTAGTAAAGATCTTCTCCCAATCCGTGGGCTTTCTATTGATCTTGCTAGCTATGTCCTTTGCCATGCAGAAGCTCTGCAACATTATGCAATCCCATTTGTCCAACCTTTCTTTGATTTGTTGTTTCCGAGTCTCTGTTCAGAAATTTTCGGCCTGAGCCAAGGAGACCTAGGGTTTCTCCTATTCCATCCTGTAATATTTTCAGAGTGTCTGCTTTGACTTCGAGGTCTTTGATCCATTTGTAGTTGATTCTGGTGCAGGGTGATATATAAGGATCTAGCTTTAGTTTTCTACAAGTCGTTAAACAATTTTGCCAGCACCATTTACTGAAGAGGCTGTCTTTCTTCCATTCTATTGTTTAAGCTCCCTTATCGAAGATTAGATGGCTATAGGTCTGTAGGTTCATTTCTGGGTTTTCAATTCTATTCCATTGGTCCTGAGGTCTGTTCTTATGCCAATACCAAGCTGTTTTGATTACTATGGCTTTATAGTAGAGTTTGAAATTTGGTATTGATATTCCTCCAGCAGTGTTGCTCAACATTCTTAGCCATAAAAGAAATGCAAATCAAAACAACATTGAAATACCACCTCACTCCAGTTAGAATGGCAAAAATCAAGAACTCTAACAACAACAGATGCTGGAGGGGATGTGGACAGAAGGGAACCTTACTTCATTGTTGGTGGGAATGTAAACTTGTTTAACCACTTTAGAAAGTAGTATGGAGGTTCCTCAAAAGACTCCACATAGAACTCCCCTATGACCCAGCAATCCAACTTTTGGGCATTTACCCAAATGTTTACAAACAAGACCACACTAAAGCTACCAGCACAACTATGTTTATTGCAGCATTATTTACCATAGCTAAGATATGGAACCAACCCAGATGCCCCTCAGTAGATGAATGGATCAAGAAAATGTGGTATATATACACAATGGAATTCTATGGCTCCATCAGAAAGAATGACATGGCCCCATTTGTTAGGAAATGGAAAGACTTGGAAAAAATTATCTTAAGCGAAGTAAGCCAGGCCCAAAGAGACATAGGCCCCATGCTTTCCCTTATTTGCAATATCTGGTATATGTATGAGTCAAGCGGAAAAGGTCAGATAATGTGATGTTAGGAAAATGAACCCTTAGATATGTATTTTAATGTTTTTTTCTTTCATGCATGTGTTTCTAACTCATTCATAAGATTATTTCTTTGTTGCTTTGTATGTCCCTCCCCCACAGTATAACCCCTGCTTTCACTATATTTGATGTCAGTATAACTTGTGGAGGAGATGGGGACAAACAAGTCGTTTAAGGATACAGGTGGACCTGTTGCAACAATGAGAAGTACAAGTTGTCATGTCCAAAACGAGCTTTAAAACGTCGGTTGGGGGGGGAAGGATTGGGACTGGAGGGAGAGGGGGGAGGCTGGGAAGGGATGTGAAGGGTAAACAAAGGAGGAGGCTGCAATGCTTGGTAAGAAATGTACGCATTATCCTGCCCACGTAATTGTAACTCCTCTGTACAGTATGTTCACAAATAAAATAAAATTAAATTTTTAAAAAATGGTGTTATATCTCAACTGTAAGATTATTTTTAACATAATTTGTATTCAATAATCTCACAACTTTAAAAATGCTCATGCATACACCTTTTTCTGCCTTTGTATTTCTTGTCTTTCAAATATATGGTAATGGATATTTACTTTCTTATATTTTTAATTTTTTTAAAATTTTTGGCAGTCATGAGCCTTTGAACTCAAGGCCTGGTCACTGCCTTTGTGCTTTATTTTTCAAGACTAGAGCCCTACCACTTTGAACCATAACACCACTCCCAGCTTTTTCTAGTAGCTTATTGGAGTTCAGAGACTCATGGAGTTTCCTGCCTGGAAAAGTGATCCTCAGATCTCAGCCTACTGAGTAGCTAGGATTACAGGCATTAGTCATAATCACCTGGCTATATATTTATTTTCCCATATTACATATTTTTGTCCACATTTCCATACTACCCATCACTTACTTTTATAAAACTTTTAATAGTTCAGAGGTTACAAATTGGGACAAAATCTTGTAGTTACTAAATGAGGAACTGTGTAGATAACAATCATTCTAAATTTCAGTTTTATAATTCACAATATAATGATAATGCCTATTATATGAGACTGTATTCGGTAAATCTCAATATAGACAAATAGCTGTTGTAATTGATCTAAATTCTTTACCATTACCATTTACACTGTAAATATAGCAGCTGAATATTTTGTTTTATTATTCATACACATTTGAACACTCTTCAAATCATCTTTCACACAGAAGAATTTACTAAATATTGTTTGTTATGGGAACTGACTGAGTTAAAATTTAGTATAATTCATCATCATTTAAAAGCTCTGATCACCAAATGGAATCTCTTTTTTCTCCTTATATTTATGTATTTAGTGGTTGACAAAGAGGGCTAGTTTTAGAATTACTGAAGAAGAAACATATTTTCCTTTTTGTATTGTTGCTGCATAATTATAATATAAAAATTGAAAAAGAAAGAATCAATAGAGTAATAAAATGTTGCTTTTTTTCTGTGAAGTGTATTACAACTAATGGTCCTAATGGTCCTAGTACTTTAAAGTGCTTTCATTAAGTATCAATATTTAAATAACACCTCTTTTGCTTGTCTTTGTTATTATACTGTTTGATTTTTAACATGTCCTAATGTTCTTGAAATAGTGCATTTTTAAAAACTGAATACTCTACAAAAGCTTATGTTCAAAATTGTTTTTCAGCTATCACTTGGGCTCCTGGGTATAATTAAGAATGTGTCAGAGTCACTGAAAACAATCACCAATCATCATATCATTGTTGCAAATCTCTTACTTCCTATTTCCTTCTCTGTCCTACTCTCTTGCTCTTTTCTCTTTACCTCTCTTTTTTTCTTCCTCTTTCATTTTTTTGGGAAAGGGAGTGCATATATCACATATATTGAATTATAAACAAGGAGAGATACAACCTTAGCCATTATTTGAAAGCAATATATTCAGTTTATATAGGGAAGCCAATAAAGCAGACATCTGTCCAACAAACAATTGACTTTTTCCCCTGAAAACTAATCCAATGCTTTTCATTATTTTTAAGAGAAGCAGCCAATGTTTGTGTTGAAGAACTAGAGACCGCTTTCCTTGCATTGCCAATAGGAAGAAGACACAAGAATGACAACTATGGTTGTGTCTTTTTAAGTCAAAAGCCAGACCTAGAACTTTTCAGGAGGATTCTTCCAAGCTTCTTTAAATAATATGGAGGCACTTGAAACCAGTCCTAAAATGATCACCTGATAGATAAATGGGGAAAACAAGGTATTTTGCAGCAGTTTATTATCTTGACCAAGAAAGAACAAGAAGGAAGAGAAGGAGAAAGAAGGGAAAAACATAAGTGAGGAAAATATTAAAGGAGGGAAATAAAAAGGAGGAAAGAGAAAAAGGGACCGTATTGCAAACTGTGAATAAAAACGCTCCTTCATTAGTTCCTGTAATTTAGCTACCAAGATAGAATTTGCAACTTCGATGTACTTATGGCTACTAATGGCAAACAAAAAATAGTTTCTTTGATAGATTATTTTTTTCTTGTTTTCTTTCTTTCTTTTTGTTGGCCGTGGGACTTGAACACAGGGCCTGGGAGCTTTGCCTGAGCTCATTTTGCTCAAGGCTAGCACTCTACCACTTGTAGCCATATCTTTACTTCCAGTGTTTTGAATGGTTAGTGGGATATAAGAGTCTCACAGGCACTTTTCTGCCCAGGAAGACTTCAAACTGCAACTGGGTACCCAGCTCTATTTGGTATATATCTAAGAATAGTAAGCAATCAGAAAATACTTACTAAATCTTGAAAAATGTAAAATTAATGACATATGTCAAAAATATAATTTAATTCCTAAAGTTATTATAATACAAAGGTGTTTTAAGTCACTTGATTCTATAGATTAAAACAATATTCTAATACTATTATACCTGACAATATGTTTTAAGTTTATTTTTATTACATTAATGTATTTTGTCAGCCAACTAATGCATATTGTTGTGATGTTAAAGACTGACTCTAATATGCTTTCTGTATGTGTGTGTGTGTTTGTGTGTGTGTGTGTGTGTGTGTGTCTATGCTAGACCTAATGCTTCAACTCAGGACCTGAGTACTATCCCTGACTTTATGTTCTCAAGGCTAGTACTCTACCAGTTGAGCCACAGCTCAGCTTCTAGTGTTTTTGTTTTGTTTTGTTTTCTGGTTAATTGGAGAGAAGAGCATCAATGGACTTTCCTGTCCCCACTGACTTGAACCATGATCTCAGATCTCATCCTTCTGAGTAGCTAAGATTATAAACATGAGTTACAGGTACCCAGCAAGACTGACTCCAGTTTGTAAACTTAAGTTCTTCTTCTGACTTTGGATAAATCCATGTACTTAGATACCCTATCAATGTTTATTTCTCTTTGGCAAATAGTGACAAGCATATTCTTTATATTTGACCTGAATTAGTTCATATGTTCCTCATAAAACTTTATGCAAACATGCTGTTTTTCTTTTTTCCATTTAAAGAAAATGTGATATCCAAACAGAGGATAAATGACATTTTCAAAATGAAAATGTTTATAAATGACACTGGTTGGGCTAAAATCCAGGCAACTTGGCTCTAGAATCTATTCTCTTAATTGCTTAACTTCATAAAAATCTTCGTTATTTTTAATACACATATATCCTGTCAATACAGGTTGCTTTAAGTGCTATTTGTTTTAGAGCTCTGTGACAAAGTCTGTCATGTTTGACTATTATAGCATCATTCAGCTAGTGAATGTATACAATGTCTTCAGTGAAAACATTAGATTGTGAACACACACCAGTACACAATGCTCATGTACGTACAGCAAATAATTTCAAATATGTTTGATTTTTTTCATGCTGAGACTTATTCAATTAAAGAACTTGGTAGCTAGAGGTATGACAATCATAAATGGAAGTATATACCTATGCTATCCACCAGAGTCTGTTTCTTTAAAAAACTATATCTTTTAATTAACTGTACAAAAGGTTCATGTCCAACATGTCAGTCTATGAGTGAAATTCATTTTGAACAACATTACCTCTTCCATCATTTCCCCCCCGCAACTGTCATCATCAGTTTCTTAGTCTTTTCAATAGAATTTTTGAATATGAATTGGGCTCGGTAGACCAAGTATTTGATGTTACTTATTTAGGAGTACAAGTTAGTTGGGTATAGAACTTTATGAGACCCTTTTGGCCAACATCGGAATGTGGTTGTTTGCATATCTAATCCTAACTTTGTGGGAACATAAATGGGTCCAAATACATATCTTGGCCAGGAATTGATGTCCTATCTAAAAAATTATTAATAAATGAGGGGTCAGGAGTCAAAATGGCCAAATTCTTCCAGACATTTCCTAGTGCCTTATTATATGAAGATCTGTACCTGTAAGTATGTAAGCCATTGAGGTGAAATTGTTTTAGCCCCAGTAGATGATACACAGAACTTCCCAGCCTGGGTAGGGCAGTGTGTGTTTCTTGAGTAATCCTTCAGCTAATGAGGCATATTAAAGTATCATATAACAAGTCCTGTACAGACCAGTGGTTGATGTTTATGAACTCCTCATAGGCCATGTTACCCCTTGCTAGCCACTCTCAAACCAGGCTCAATATCTATCACAAATACATCACATTCTCAGAAAACTTTTCATTATGCAGGCTAACTGAAAGGCTTCATATGGCTGTGGACCTGTGATTGGGTGAAGATACACCTTACTCATGGGCATTCGGGTCTCAAGCCCCAAGACAAAAGGAAGCAAACAAGAAGATGCTGGCTAGAACATAGGGCCTGGGAGCTTCTGTTCCTGATCTCATTTTGTTCAAGGCTAGCACTTTGCCATGTGAAACCACAGCTCCACATTTATTTGAGTGGTTAATGGAAGATAGGAGTCTCATGGGGACTTTCTGCCGGGGAAGACTTTGAATCACCAACTGGTATCCGACTCTTTTGTTATATTTCTAAGAATGGTGAGCATTCAGAAAATACTTATCTATATCTTTATCTTAAGAAGAAAGACATTAACAGTACAAGAAAGTCTCACAGTGTCTGTAATCCATTTGCTTTCCACTCATAGAGAGTTTCATCGAGAGAACTATGTGGAAAAGTGAAAAGCTCAGCATGGAACAGCTAGGGCAGGCAGTAAACTTGTTGAGAAAGGTGAAGCATAGGCCTCATGGATGTAAATAGCATTCTAAGTCACTGTAATGGCCAGAGACCTCATCACCACCCCAGCTGTTCCATGCCACATCCGGGACTGCTGACAGCTGTATTGAAGAGAGACTAACTCTAGGTAATTTCTATGACCCTACATCATCCATTTGACCCCCACCAAATTACCCTGCTCCAATTACCTGAGGAATACAGAGATCCAAAGAGCTCATCTATTTTTCTGATGTAGTTCCATAGACATTCATTATCCTCACCAAAGACTAAAATTTAATTCTGACTCTACATTTTTCACACTTTTGTCTTTTTGTGTGTACTGTTATTTTTTCTCTTTAGTTTTTCTTTTAGTGTCTCTCACAAATCACTCTTCTGATAGTTTATTCTGCCCCTTCCTTTCCTTATTTTGCTAATTTTTTAACCCATTATATATTATCCTCATGATAACATGCTTCTCAACAAAATCTAAATTCCATTGCTACAGAACCATATTTTGTACATTTTCAGTCCTCACACTCAACTCCCCTTTTCACAATCATCCTGTTCCCTTATTTACTCCCTCACCCTTTTTTTGTTGGTCTTGGGGCGGCCTGAACTCGGGCCTGGGATCTGTCCCTCAGCTCTTCAGCTCAAGGCAAGTACTCTACCACGTGAGGCACAGTGACACATTCAGCTTTTTCTGCTTATGTGGTGCTGAGGAATCGAACCCAGGGCCTCATGCATGCAAGGAAAGTACTCTACCAATGAGTTATCTTCCTAGCCCACTCTCCGTATTTGTTAACAGCTAATTTTTAAGCTGTACACCAAGAATTTTTATTGTCCTACCCATATACTATACTGTTTGGTAAATTAATCCCCTATAAAAGATAACTAAGTAAACTTTAAACAAAATTATTCAGAAGCTTTGAAGACAGTCACTATATATTAGTAAAGGGAGCATTCCACATAGACGACATAAAAATTGTTGACATATACACAGAAAATGTTTGTGAATACAGTGACTTTTAATCAAAGTTTTCCCATTACTTATAAGGAACTCCTTTGTACAACTACTTAAAGATTTAAAAAAGTGTTTGTTTACCAACTTGAAATATAGAAAGACATCCAATACAGTGAAATAAATATTTTCATTTTTTTGCCTGTTCACTGCTTGTTTCTTCTTTTCTTCTCATCCTTCTATATTTCCTTTCCTAATCTTTTTATCAATTATTTGAAAAGCATAAAACTACTTTGTAGATTGTGGGCAGTACACAAATATCTATCAAGTGAATTTACACTGATGACCATATTACTCCAGTGTTCACTTTTTGTGACAGGTAGATGAATGAGTTGCTTAGCTATGAAGACTAAAATGAAATATGCAAATATTGCATGTTGACTCCGAAGCTCTAAATTTAAAAGATGGGTACACTCCATTTTTAAGTTCATTCTTACGTATCACACATCTTGCTTTTATTATCTTCTAACAAAAATAATCCTGAGAAAAGACTTGGAAAAAATTATATTAAGTGAAGTAAGCCGGGCCCAAAGAAACATAGGTCCCATAGTTTCCCTTATTTGCAATAACTAGTATATGTCTGAGTCAAGCAGAAAAGGTCAGATAAGTTGATGTCAGGGGAATGAACCCCAAGATAAGTATTCAACTGTTTTTTGTTTGTTTTTCCTTTCATGCAATTGTTTCTAACATAGTTATAAGATAATTCTTTGTTGTTTTGTATGTCCCTCCCCCATGGTATAACCCATGCTTTCACTGTATTTGATGTTGGTATAATTTGTGGAGGGGAAGGGAAAAACAAATCATTTAGATAGAGATACAGGTGGACCCATTGCAACAAGGAGATGTACAAGTGGTTATGTTGAAAACTGAACTTTACAACTTTGGTGGGGGGGGGGGGGAAGCCGGGTGGGAGGAGGAGGGAGGAAGAGCCATGCCTTCTTTGGATTTTGTAATCTAATCAAAATGACAATTAATATTAAACATCAAAGCATGTGTATATGTATATATGTCAGTATATTGTAAGAACATTTTATATCTACTCTCTTCTCGAATTTTTGTTGTACAATAGAGTATCATTCAATACCTTTATGCATGTATACATTAATAGATTTCTTCATGGGACAACGCTGAACATTTGTATAGTTTGACTTACTTCCTCCCATTTCCTTCCCAACTGCAATCCTGGGGACTACTGCACCACTCTTAGTGGAAGTAAGATCATGCAAATAATATCATGCAGTATATTTAATTGACTCTAATGCCTTCCAGATTCATCTGTATTTCCAGAAATACTTTTAAGGGATTAATAATATTTTATTGTATTTCTATGCTACACTTTCTTTATATATCCATCCTTGTATGGGTCTTAGGTTGTTTCCAAACTTTGGTGTTAGGAAAACTTGCTGCAGTGCATTTCAGAGTGTAGCTATTTCTATGAACTGTTCATTTCATGTCTTTGTGACTAGACATAAATGATATTGAGACAATAAAAGACCTGCTTTTAATTGTGTAAGAATCTCCAAACTGTTTTCTTTAATGATTATTCTAACTCATGTCCCTAGAAAAATAAGAATATCATGTTCACTTTTCTCCACACTCCCACTAAAACTTGTAATCTCTTGAGTTTCTGATACCAGCTTCCCTAACAGAAGGGCAATATTTCTTTGTGGTTTGAATTTACATTGTTTTGTTCGGTAATGATGAGTCCCTTTACTTATATTTTAGGCCTTCTTTTTGTTTCCATTGGGATAAAGTAAATGTCCATTCAGGTCCTTCCCTTGCTTTTTAATCAGTAGACTTGTATTTTACCAGTGAGATATATGATTGCCTTATACATTTCCTTATGAGGTATATAGCCAACAAAAACAGCTTTGTAATTCTTAGGATAACTTTCTTTTGTCATAAGTTTTCTTCATTGAGAAGATGTTTATTTTTGTGTGTATCTCCATTTGTTAATTATTTTTTCTAAGCTTTTGAATTATATTGCAAATTTCTCAGCCAATATGAATATCAAAGCTTTTGTCCACTATGCTTTCTTTTCAAAATAAATAATTTTCATGTGACAGGCATTACATTTTTAATTAGACTTTCTATATCATAAAGGTAAAGTTCTACATTTTTTCTTTTTAATATATTTGTCTTATATAAATTTATTTTTTAAATTGTTTTGTGTAGTAGTTGATATATAAAAGGTTACAGTTACATGAATCAAGTATAATCAGTACAATTTTTGAACCATTTTCCCCTTTCATCACTCTCTCTCAATGCTTGCCTCATGTTCCACCTATAAGGGACCCGATTAATTTTCCACAGTGTCTGGTGAGTATCACTGTTGTATTCATCCGTGTTCCATCTTTAATGTGCTCTCCCTTACATTCCCAAATACAAACATTTGATAAGAGAGCCAAAGACAGAGATAGGAAAAAAATAGCCTCTTCAACAAATGGTGCTAGCAAAATCAGCAATACATGTGCAGAAAACTGAAGCTAGATATCCATATATCACCTTGTACCAGAATCAATTCTACATGGATCAAAGACATCAAGGTAAGGCCAGATACTGTAAAATTCTACAGGAAGGGGTAGGGGAAACCCTAAGCCTTCTAGCCACAGGATGAAACTTCCTAAACAAAGATCCAGAATCACAGCAAATCAAAGAAAGGTTGGATGCATGGGATTATATCAAAATGAAGAGCATCTGCCTAGCAAAGGATGTAGCTAGCAAGATAAATAGAAAGCCCACAGAATGGAGAAAATCTTCACTAGCTATACACAGACAAGGGCTCCATATCCAAAATATATTTAGAGGTCAAAAAATTAAATCTCAAAAGAAAGCCTTAAAAACAAAACAACTCAATCAGTAAATGGAGTAAAGATTAAAAGAGAGACTTCTCAGATGATGAAAAATTGCTAATAGAAGAAGTGTTCAACATATTTGGCCATAAAAGAAATGCAAATAAAAACATCATTGAGATTCCATCTCAATCTAGTTAGAATGTCCATTATCAGGAAACTAACAATAACACATGCTTTCAGGAATGTTACCAAAAGGGAACCCTACTACACTGTTGGTGGGAATGTAACCTTGTTCACCCACTGGGGAGAGAAGTATGGCAATTCCTTAAATGAATAAACATACAGCTTCCCTCTGACCTAGCAATTCTACTCCTGGACATTTATCCAATAGACCACAAAGCAGGCCAAACTAAAGCTACAAGCACAACTATGTTTATTGCAGCATTGTTTACTTTAGACAATATATTGAATCAACTTAAATGTTTCTCAGTGGACAAATCAAGAAAATTATACATACATAGATATATATATATTTATGTGTGTGCATATATATATATATATATATATATATATATATATATATATATATAAGGAAGTCTACTTATCCATCAGGAGGAATGATATTGTACTACTTGTAAGGAAATGGAAAGATGTGGAAAATGTTATATTAAGCAAAATAAGCCAGAACCAAAGAAACATAGTGTGCATGGTTTCCCTCATTTGTGTTAAGTAGGATATACCTATAATCTACAAGTAAACACACTGAATGACCAAAACAAATAAATAAAACTGGCACATGATAAACTATATAGGACTCTAGTCATTAACAGAGGTCAAATGAAGGTGTACATAGGAGTAGTTGGAAAAGGCTCAATAACTTTGGACAGATAATCATATGAAATTACATTCTAGGGGGGATTGGGTGTGGGGGTGTGGGGGAGGATGGGAAGGGATGGGAAGGGGAATCAAAAGAGGAGGCTACAATGCTTGATAAGAACTGTACTCATTATCTTGCCCATGTAATTGTAACTCCTCTGTACAGTATTTTTACAATAAAAAAATTTAAAAAAATACATTCTATGAAATGAACTCTAAAAAATGGAAACAAGAGACTCTTATAATTGTAGCTCTTTTTCTTCTCTTTTCCTTTTGTATTGTTTGTTATGCTAGGTTCATTCTTTTGAATATGGATTTCTAGTTTCCCCCACACCAACGATTGAAGTTATTCTTTTTCCCAATGCATATATTGGAATCTAGTTTAAAATATGAGTCAATGTCTTGACTGTCATTCTTTTGCATTGATCTGTGTCTCTTTTCACTAATACCATGCTGCTTTGATTGCTATCAATTTGTAATTTATTTTGAAATTAGTAATTGTAATGTTCAACTGGATTCAATTATTCTACTCAAGAGTAGCTTTACTTAATGCTTTGATTTTTTTTTCTATTTTAGTGAAAACTGATCAGGGAAACTTAAAAGGAATTGTGCAGAAACCATGTAACTTTACAATGTATCCACATTATAAATATCAATATTTCCAATCCATTTATGTATTACTTGCTCAGTTCTTTAATGAAATGTTTGATCATTTGGACTGTTGAAGTCTCTTACTTCCTTTCTTAAATCCACTCCTAAGTATTTTTACTATTTTGAATGATTTAATAAATAAATACTTTCATTCACCTTTTGAAATGATCATTACTTGAATAAAAATACAAAGTGTTTATGTTAATTTTGTATCTTTCTACCTTGCTGGGTTCAGGAACATACAAAAATTAGTAACAAAAATCAGAGAATTTAGTTCAATTATACATAAAATGTATAAGGTGGTAAGATTAAGAAAAGTTTATATTGGGAATGAAAGTCTGCTTTCTTTGTATTAAACTGAAAAATCATTGAATTCAATCCATCATCCCCTGAGTCTACAGATGAGAGAAAACATGATTACATCAAGTGATGCAGAAAAAAGATTTTGTTGAAAAGGTAATATATTCATGAAAAAATCTAACTAAACAAGAACTAGAAGTATATAAACTTTACTTGAAAGAGAATCTACAGAAAAATAATAGATAAAATAACATCTATTGATGACTAGCCCCTTTCACTGTAATATCATAACACGATAAGGATGACCACTCATATTATTGATTTTTTTCTATTGTGTTTGAAACACTAGGAAAAGTATATAAGCAGAAAGATAGAGAAGTACAGAGTGAAAAGAAAAAAAGTCTTATTACTTGTATGGTTTATTTTTCTTAAATGGAGTACAGGACAATTAGATTCCAAAACAACTCAGTGTGTGTGTGTGTGTGTGTGTGTGTGTGTGTGTGTGTGTGTGTGTGTGGTCTAGACCCCACTTGTGAAGCATACATTAGGACCCAACATGAATATCTGATTTGTGACTTAATCAAAATTCGTATTTGGGACAGGTTTAAAAATTAATATCTAAAATATCATCCTAAAAGATGTTGTGTTCTATGAAAACTAGTTTTGGAGGTATTGGTGATTGAATCTATGGCCTTTTGAATGCCAGGCATGTGAACCACCACTGGGGTACAACGGCAGCCCCTCTATATAACTGCTTTCATTGATCATTACTTACCCAGCTGTCCTACCCAATTCATTAAATGTGAAATAAATGTCACTTGGAAAATAAGGGGGAAAATGCTATTTCACATTCAGATGATAATGAAAAATACTTAAGAACTTACTACGTGAAATTGATAAGGAAATTATGAAATTCTTTACCAAATGATATATTTTTAAATCAAGTACAAATTAACATAATTCAACAATTACACTTGTGGATATTTACTCCAAATTATTGAAAGTAACATCTTAAAGAGATACTTACATTGCAAAAAACAATTGGCATAGTTTTACTTAAAATCAATTAGGATAGCTGGGAAGGTGGCTCAGTGGTAGAGCGCTTGCCTTGCATGCATGAGGCCCTGGGTTCGATTCCTCAGTACCACATAAGCAGAAAAAGCCAGAAGAGGCAATGTGGCTCAAGTGGTAGGTGCTAGCCTTGAGCTAAAGAGCTGAGGGACAGTGACCAGGACCAGAGTTCAGGCCCCACGAATAACCAAAAAAAAAATCAATTAGGATATCTCAAAACATTTTGTTATACATTATTCTTCTAGCACTAGCCTAAGAAATTACTACAAACTAGATTTCATAACCACAGAAATGTACATTTCTAGTTTGGTATTGAGAAAACAAATTTAGAGTAAACAGCTCTGCTTTAATAAAGCCCTTCTCTTTTGGTTTTGTCTGTGGATGGATTTATTTTCTTTTGGTCTTCACATAGTTCTCCTGAGATGACTAAAAAGGTTCTTGTATATTTTGTTCTTTACCTTCTTTTTTTAAAGAGTATCAGCCTTATTAAATTATGTATCATCTTAACATTTTCATTGTATTTCAATTACCCTTCTAATGTCTCTATTTTGAATTACTGTGCCTTTTAAGACAATGGGATTTTAACTTCAGTTTATGAATTTTCAGTGTGACCAAGAATATCTAACCACATTACAAATGAATAAGGTCACTCTCCAAAATTGTATGAAGTCTACAAAAATGCATATGCAAATAAAACTGGTCAACTTCTCTGCACATTGTTAGTTAAATGAATTTCCATCAAGGATCAGGGTTATGAATTCTGCCACTCATTTATGTCTACTGAAATTATATAATTAACTCAATGTACTATGGTTTTATGGTGCTAATTTTCTTACTGTTGGAGTGGAAGTTTATGCAGGAAAAATCTGAATGGATTTGTACAGTCAAGCATTAGAGTTGACAACAGAATGAGCTTATGCTCATATTAAGGGAGATGTATCTTTCCTTCTGTCAGCTAACACATTCTAGAATGTTAATTAGCAACTAGTACACATAACATTCCTATCTCAGTTTATTTTTACCACTCTTCAATAAGTGAAAGCACCAACCCCTGAGTAAATGACAGAATTGTGAACTGAGGCAAAAATTATACAACAGGAGCCTGGAAGATATTGTAAGGGAAAATAAGGAACTGAAGGGTTGGCAGGAGGGAAGTGAAGGTCAGACTAGAAGGAGGAGGAGTACAAAGGAGGAAGAAGATCTGAAGGAAATACAAAATAAAATACTATAGTTCTGTTACAAAGAGAAAAGTTTCAACAGACACATTTTCAGTTCGTTCCAATAAGCAAATGGTTCTAAATATGTGTATTGAAGGCAAATGTCTGCAGATTAATTCCAAATAATCTCACATATTGTTCTCTCTGTGACAAAAGTTTGTCAGTGGAGTAACTTCTAACTGGGAATGTGGCTTAGTGGTAGAGTGCTTGCCTAGCATGCATGAAGCTCTGGGTTCAATTCCTCAATATTATATAAACAGAAAAAGCCAGAAGTGGCTCACTGGCTCAGGTGGTAGCGTGCTAGCCTTGTGCAAATGAAACTAAGTTACAATGCCCAAACCCTGAGTTCACGCCCCAGGACTGACAGAAAAAAAAAAAAAAAGAAAAACAAAAACAGATGGAGTAACTTGGTAAAACCTCTTCACCCAGTTAATTAGTTAGCTGGGCACTGCAATGGGTGGACAGACAGGAAAATATCTTCAAGAATGTGATTTAAATGATAAAGGCAGTTCATTGTCCATTTCAGAAAACTTATAACCTAATTTAATATTAATGTAGAAAATGAGGCAAATACTAATCAAAAGTCTTTTATGAAGACACTAACATACTATTAAAAAAATACCAAGAGCAGAAGATAATGAAATATTTCAGAAATATCTTTCCCAAGTATTACTTGAAAATCAGTCATAGAAAAATAGAATCAAAAATCCTATATGGGATGCTAGAATAATAAAAAAATAGAAATTGTGTATAAGTAAAATAAGGGGAATAAAATATAGACATTATTCAACATTAATTTATAAATGCTTACTCACTAATAGTAGACAATATACAATACAAAGAAAAGATGCGAATAAAACTATTTAATTCATTCGGTTCTGGAAAGCAAGATGTTAAGAGGAAAGGGAATATTATGAAAATGGTAAATCCAGCAATTTAGGAATCCAGTTTGAGGGTATTGAAGAAATGAAAACCAGGGAATGTGTTTGATGAGAAAAAGAGGCAAATAATGACTTAAATTAGAAAGAATATAAATCTACTTATTATTCAAAATAATTCCTCTAGTTAGGCTCCAACTGTTAATGTTTCCAGTGCCTCCAAAATGACATCATCTGCTGGAGACAAAGATTTTGACGCATGACTGTGTAGGGTGTATTTCATATTTAAACTCTAGCAAAGTTTTTCAATTTGTACTGTATTAAGTATTATG
Organism: Dipodomys merriami; assembly: GCF_024711535.1. NCBI lineage: Eukaryota > Metazoa > Chordata > Mammalia > Rodentia > Heteromyidae > Dipodomys > Dipodomys merriami. Next base: position 22,977 of record NW_027202456.1, on the reverse strand, counting down.
GAATTTTTGACAAATGAGCAGTAGGATATTTCAATTTCATAAAACAAATCGTTTTAGGCTGTGGAGAACTAATGCTAAATATCCCAAACCAACAATTAGCTAAAACAAAACTCACCTTTAATGACTTCATTATTGTAGTGGAAGACAATGTATTGGGCATATATAATCAAAATCCCTATCCACTTCTAATACATATAAATGTAAATAAAATAACAAGCAAGCCAGGTGTCGGTTGCTCACGCTTTTAGTCCTAGCTACTCAGGAGGCTGAGATACAAGGATCGCAATTCAAAGCCAGCCCAGGCAGGAAAGTTCCTGAGATTCTTATCTCCAATAAACCACTCAGATATCCAGTAGGCGCTCTGTGGCTCAAGTGGAAGAGTGCTCATCTTGAGCTGAAGAGCTGAGGGATAGCACCCAGGCCCAGAGTTCAAGCCCCATGACCAAAAAATAAATAAAACAAGCAAATCTAAAGGAAAGTAACCTGAAAGAAAAGAGAATATTTCCAGGTGAATTTTAAACAGAGCTATGAAATTCTATTTGATATGATTAAAAATTGTTTCTGAAGAAGAAAATGTTTTATTTCCTAAAAATTATATTTTCATCATTTGGAATTTAAAATAAGTGAGTTGTATACTGTTTGATTAAGAAGCATGGGACAGACAGTATAGGAAAAATCAGTAAGAGTTCACAATTTTCAAATCAGGACTATATAACAAGGTAATTTAAAATTTTGAATGTATTACAAACTTATTTATTTGTAATTTGAAAATTTACACCATGTACAGGAAAATAATGCAAAAGCTCATAAGTATTCTGTTCTACAATTTCTTATCATCTTACTATCCTTTATTTTCTTTCTAGAAACCACTTCGCATGAAAAATAAAGGAAATATTTTGAATCAATATTTAAGAATGGATAGTCTATCAAAGTTATAACATTTAGGTAAATACTTCTAAACTATTCACATCACAGCGAGAGAGAGAATTAGCAAAAAGTAGTCAATTAGCAAACTCTAACAAAGAACAGCAAAATGACAAAAGAAAGCATTCAACACAGAAATTCATGTGAAAATGAAATCACAAAAAGATTTTGGGCCAGGCACAAGTGGCCTATAATACTAGCTACTCTGGAGGCTGAGATCTGGAGATAGCAGTTCAAATCCAGGAAAGTCTGTTAGACTTTCATCCCCAATTAACAAGCAAAAACCTGGAAGTGGATCTGTTGTTCAAGTGGTAGAGCATGACCACTGAGCATGGAAAAGGAAAGACCATGCCCAGGACTTGATTCAGGTCCTAGGACTGGCACCTTAACAGAAACAAGAGCAAACAAAAACAATTTGATGGTTGTTGTTGTTGTATAACTAAAGTAAATAAGCACATGATCGATATTGCATAAATTCTTTGAACAAGTCCCAGGCTTACACTTTCAGAGGCAAGGATAGTGAATAGTAATGGCAGATAAGGTTAATAATGTAATTATAAAATAATTTTAATGCTATTGTATCTACAATTATGGCTCCATCTTTGAACACACACAATTTAATACTAACTGTATTAAATTTCTACTTAGATAAAATTATAATTTAGCGTTAGAATATATATATATTTGTAAAATTTTATAAATCTAAAACTTGATAAGAAATGTACTCATTACCTTGCCCATGTAATTGTAACCCATCTGTACAGTATTTTCACAATAAAAAATTAAAAATTAAAAAAATAAATCTAAAACTTGTAACAGAATAAATACAAAACTAAAAGGAAAGTATCAAATGCATTCATTTGTACCTTTTCTGGGCATTCTCTGATGTTCAATGAAGTGGCATTAAAAAATAAATTTCTAAAATTAAAAACATGGAATATTTAGATATTTCTCATGGATTTTGATCTATATTTGTTGATACTGGGAAATTGTTCTGAAGAATTGGACATTGCCAAAACCTTTCAATTAATTAAATTGTTATATTTGGCTCTGTCTCTGGTGAGGTTCCTTATCCCAAGCAGGTGTTGATGGATTAGGACTTTTCTCTCTGGTTGATTCCTGATTAAATTTAGCCAAAGAGTATGACAGCTGTCACATCTCTGTTTCCTTTTATGGCTTTATTCTTAACAGGAAATCAGAGTGTAGTACAGAAAAGAAGCACAGGAGCCATTCTGTGCAGGTAACTGTAAAGTAGCAAAGATGTTGGTAAAAACATCTAATCATCTAACTTTAATCTTTAACCATCCCTCACTCAGCCATTGGCTCACACTAAACTAGAAAAAGCAAAGAATTTTCAAAAGGTTCCTAATTTGGTAAAATTAAAATCATGAATAAAATGTTCATTTTTAAGTAAAATGTTCTTTTTAATACTTGTCTTCTTTCCTTCCTTCCTTCCTTCTTCCCTTCCTCTCTTCCTCCCTCCCTCCCTCTCTCCTTCCTTTCTTCCTGCCTGTCTTCTTTCCTTCTTTCCTTTTTCTCCTCCTCCTCTTTCTCCTCCTCCTCTTCCTCCCCATCCTCTTCTTCCTCCTCAGTATTTCTTCTATTTTTTTTACCAGATTAATAAGCAAAACTTTTTAATTACCACAGATTCTCATTCATTTTTTCAAAAAAGTATTAAGTAGTTGTACAAGAGTTGCTATTAAACAAAATAATTTATGAATACAGTGAATCTTGATAAGCATTGTCCCTTTCATTTTCGTCTTCCATCCCTCCTAACTCCAAGGACTCTCAGTCTTAAATAAGTAAGGATGAGCTTGGATATGTCTAATAGTCACTCATATTATGACTTGTCAATGCTTATTTCTTTCTAAAGACTTTTTGGTCCAGAAATTTTTGGAAAAAATGGATTCAAATCAGATCTTCATCAAAAGAGACATTTTAATGGCTTCTGTAATTTGATTTATTTTGTAAAGGAAGGGATATTTAGAATAAATTTTCACTTAATCTCACCTCAACAAATCGAGGGAAATCATGAAATAAGTAATCAAATAATACCTTAAAGAATATTTTCTTAATGTTTCCGTTATAAGTTGGTAAAGATTTCTTTTGCAAGAAGTAGAATAGAAATCTCATCTTCAACCCTTTACAGCATATCTACTCCACCCAGAGATACAATTAAACAAATAAGGACAACTATACTGGATCCATTGAACCACACCTATCACCACATTTCTCCTCCCTCTCTCTTTCTCTCTCTCTGTCTCTCTTCTTCTCTTTCTCTCTCCCATCCTCCCTTCCTCTCTCTACTTCTCCCTCCCTTTCCCTCTTCTTCTTCTTCTTCTCTCTCCTTTCCCCTCCTCCCTTTCTCTCTCATAAGTAAACAGTTTAGGACATTATGCATATCTGAGACCACATTGTTCTAGGTCTGGGATTTGACTGACATATTATCAATACATGGAATCTTCCCCGTGCTTGCATAAGTGATATGATGATGCTGACAGAGATGTTATGAGAGACTGTTGTTATTAAATCTTCATGGAGAAACTCATTATGGAAACTAAGAGGAAAAGAGCAGGTAGATTTTTTTCCTTCATGCCCTACAATATAAACAAATAGCAAAGACAAAAAATGGTGACACATGGGGCTGGGAAGGTGGCTCAGTGGTAAGAGTGCTTGCCTTGTATTCATGAGGCCCTGGGTTCAATTCCTCAGCACCACATAAGTAGAAAAAGCTGGAAGTGGAGCTGTGGCTCAAGTGGTAGTGCACTAGCTTTGAGCTGAAGAGCTGAGGGACAGTGCCCAGGCCTAGAGTCCAAGCCTCACAACCAAAAAAAAAAAAAAAATGGTGACACAGTTTTTCCATTGAATCAGAAGAAATTCACATGGCAAGGAGTGCAGTTCTGAGAAACAATGAGGACAGCACTCCAGAAAGAAAACATACCCTTGTAGTTGTGCTGCTTCATCTTCCATCATTGGATTGCTCACTCAACGGCCTCTGAAAATGCTCTAAAATGAGATATATTGAAAACAATTCACCTAAGCATTGCCTTCCTTCAATAGTCACAGTAATTGGATCTGAGATGCAAGGAAAAATGCACATTTTGTTTTCAGAAGAGAAGTTAATGCAGAAATCATTTAGATTGCATTGTCATGTATGATAATTCTTTAACAAATGTGTGCCATGGAGCAGGAAAATCAGAGAATGGTTCCCTGAACAAGTGAAGGATTGGGCATGCTATTGTGTTATTAAATATATAAGAAAGATAAAGGAAGTAAAGACTCTAACTTTTTTCTCCCTTTCGGTCGTGGAGCTTGAACTCTGGGCCTGGGTGCTGTCCCTCAGCTCTTCAGCTCAAGGGGAGTGCTTTACCACTTGAACCGCAGTGCCACTTCCGGTTTTCTAGTTGTTTATTGGACATACAAGTCTCACAGACTTTTCTACATTGGCTGGCTTTGAACCATGATCCTCATATATCAGCCTCCTGAGTAGCTAAGATTATAGGCGTGAGCCACTGGTGCACGGTTTAAACACTGTTACTTTAAATAAACAGGCAAAATAGCATTTATGGTCTTATGTACCTCACCTATAATAACAATAGATTTTATGATGTTTTCCACCAAACGAATGGAGAGAAAACCATGGCAACTTATCATATGGTATCCTCTTATTTCATAATCGCAAAGATTGTAAAATAACATGTCGGGGTGAGTTCGATAAAAGTGCATCATAATGTATATGGATAGGCATGCCACTATGGAGCCAATTGGTAGGGTTAAAATTCACTAAGAAAGAAGAAACTTCACTTCAGTTTCTTTGGTTCTTTTCAGTGCATTAATTTCTCTGAAGCTCACTTTTAGTCTGGGAAATATGGGAAAATAATGTTTCAAGAGCTTTTTAGAGGCTAAATGAGAAGAGATGTCAGAGTAAGGCAGGAGAAGAAACTCTGCATATACATCTTTCTTCTTCTCTTTACAAGGATGTTAGTGGTCTTCTCTCATGATGATCATGAGAATTGTTTCTCCTCCAGCAGTTTGGGGGGGAGGTGAGATTTATCTCTTCTCTTTCTGATTGTATGTAAGCTATCTACTCAAATATTTTTAATTAAATACTATACATTTAATACATCAACAAACCAAGCAGCTTTTGTCTTGGAGTTTGAAATTTTTTGATTTCTTTAATTCTAATCCAGAGGTTTATTTTACTAAGCTAACTATGAGAAAATGCTATCCATAAACAAAACAATATCATTTTATGTTCTGTTCTCTAACTATCGAATATGACTTACTTAAGTCAGGTTTCTACTGTATGAAAGGACACTTGTATTTTCTTTGACCTTCCACTAACTGCTCAACCTATCCTAATAGAGTTTCCATTCTCTATATTCTAAGAAAATGGCATTTTCCCCAGTTCATAAATTACCTCTTATTTTCACAATGTAAATTATCTTTCTCAGTTCTTGTCTCACTTGACCTTGCTGCACTGTTTAATCTGTGGTCCAGTAATTTATTCATCAAAATGTCCTCTTAGATTTACTTGAGATGGTGCTGTTTATTCTTTTTTCTTGATTCCTATGGGCTGAATATTTAATTTCAATTTACTTGAGTATGTATTTTGGTAAGAGACATGATTCTGCCCCCAGGCACTCCTTTCATATTGAGTTTGCCTTACTTTGAGAATTTTGCCTTCCCCCGACATCATCCTTCCTTATCCACATCTGTATACTTCAGTATACTGCTGCTTCCCTCTCCCACACATAGCCTTTGATAATTCTTTTTTACATATTTAGTCCTTCTGCACTATGAGTTACCCCATGGGCAAGAATAAGATTTTTTTTTTTTTTTTTTTTTTTTTTTTTTTTTTTTTTTTTAAATTGTATTTTATTTTATTTGAGAACATACTGTACAGAGGGGCTACAATTACATGGGCAGAATAATGCATACATTTCTTACCAAGCATTGCAGCCTCCTCCTTTGTTTACCCTTCACTTCCCTTCCCTGCCTCCCCCCTCCCCCCACCCAATTTTACCCCCCTCCCCCCACCCAATTATACCCCCCTCCCCCCCCACACCGAAATTGTAAAGCTGGTTTTGACATGACATTTTGTACTTCTCATTGTTGCAACAGGTCCACCTGAATCCTTAAACGATTTGTTTGTCCCCATCTCCTCCACATGATATACTGATATCAAATATAGTGAAAGCGGGGGTTACACTGTGGGGGAGGGACATACAAAGCAATAAAGGAATAATCTTATAAATGCATTAGAAATACATGCATGAAAGAAACGAAAACATTAAAATACATATTTAAGGGTTCATTTTCCTAACATCACATTATCTGGCCTTTTCCGCTTGACTCATACCTATACTAGATATTGCAAATAAGGGAAACCATGGGACCTATGCTTCTTTGGGCCTGGCTTACTTCACTTAATATAATTTTTTCAAGCTAGAGTTATTAATTTCTGACATACTTGGGAGCACATTCTGAGCTCTCAACAAGTGTAATTTAAATATAATCCTAATTAAATCAAGTAATTAATGAGTGGCTTTGCCCATTCCCGTGGTGGTCATATTCTACTATTTCTATTCTTCTAAGTCTCATATTTGAAGTTGAAGTTCTTCCTTAGAGAAATCTGTCCTGTCATTATTCACAATGTGCCAAGAACCATTGTTATAACATTAGCTCACATCTCAATGTTCCTCAACACAAAGTTTCACCATCTGCTCATTTTTCATTTTCATAGGATATGGGCCAAACACCAGGGAATACAAATTCCATGTACTCTGATTCTACTCTACCAAAAATAAGCAATTTGTCTTTAATGGTGAGTTGCTCATTAGTTCATGTTAATTTTTACCAACTTGGCCATAAAGAAAGGATACCAGGGGGTTATTATGAATTTACTTAGTTGACTCTAAATACAGTTGCTCTTCCAGATATGATTTTGCTATTTGTACAATTTAAACCTTCTCAGGTAATAGAATACACTTTTTCACATGGTCAATACTTTCTCTTTCCACTCTCTTATTAAATACCACTAGATGAAATTCTTTCTGCAGGATTGCCAGGCCAGTAGGATTGCAGTGACTTTTCTGAGGAATGCGTCAACTCTATGGTCCTATGTAAAAATTTTAGGTTGTAGAGAGACTTCTCTTCTAAAAAAAAATCACATGATTTAATCTCATTGATGATACTATACTGACTGGATAGAGTAAATAGAATGAAGACACTACTAAAAAACAACAAATCTATTCTAGGGCTGGGAAGGTGGCTCAGTGGTAGAGCAGTTGCCCTTGCATGCCTGAGACCATGGGTTCGACTCCTCAGCACCACATAATCAAAAAGAAAAAAGCCAGAAGTGGTGTTGTGTCTCAAGTGGTAAAGTGCTAGCCTTGAGCTGAAGAGCTGAGGGACAGCACCCAGCCCTAGAGTTCAGGCCTCACGACCAGACCCCCCCAAAAAAATCTAGTCTATGGGTCATCTTTGATTTTAGAGATATCATGCACCACAGAAAAAATGAAGAGCATTTATATAATTGCTAATATGTTGTGAGATGCACTGCTGGATGCATAAATGAACAAACTGTATTGTAAAGCCTGTGTACAAGATTTAAAGATTAAATAAAAATATAGTTGTTTTCCTCAAATACCATGAAAGAAACAACAGTGAAATATAAAATTTATTTATTTATTATTAACTTTTTAATTTTTTATTGTTAAGGTGATATACAACAAGATTACACTACATAGGTAAGTTAATAAGCACATTCCTTGTCAAATTTGTTACCCCTTCCCTCATTTTTTCCTATTTTCCCGCCCCCTCCTCCCCCCCAGATTGTACAGATCATTTCCAACCTATTGACTTGTTTATATCCCTGTTGCATTGGTTCCTCTTTGTCCTTTGTCTCACCATTTTCTTGTGACCCTTCCCTAAGTCAAATAATCATATATACAATATCAGGGTACCAAAATCAAATATAGTAACACCAGGGGATATGTCATAGGGAGAATAACACACAAAAGAAGCCAAAAAAATCACATAGGATATTGAAAACAGCAACAACAAAGAAAACCTCTTGTGTCCATGTCTTAGAGTTCATTTCGCTTAGCATCATCTTATATGCTCATATGTGCATAGCTATTGACCTCTTCTGCCCATCTGCTAAGATTATCCTAGACATATACTAATTATTCCAAATGAGGGAAACCATGGGACCTATGTTTCTTTGTCTCTGTTTTACTAAGAGTGGCCAATAGTCACATGAACTTTTCTGGCCATAAAATAAATGCAAATCAAAACAACATTGAGATTTACCTCACCCCAGTTAGAATGGCTGTAAACAAAAAAATCTAGTAACAGATGCTGAGGGAATGTGGCCAAAAGGGAACATTACTACACTGTTGGTGGGAGTGTAAATTTGTTTCATCACTCAGGAAAGCACTATGGAGGTTCCACAAAAGACTACACATAGAGCTCCCCTATGACCCAGCAATCACAATTCTGGGCATTTACCAAAATGATCACAAACAAGGCCACACTAAAGCTCCCAGCACAACTATATTTATTGAAGTATTATTCACCATAGCTAAGATATGTAAACAACTCAGATGTCCCTCAGTAGATATTTATTGTGCTGGGGCTTGAACTCAGAGCCTGGGCACTGCATCTGAGCTTTTTGGCTTTCAGCTCAGGTTGTACAACTTGAGCCTTTGTTTTAGTTCTAGCTTTTTGGTACAATATTGAAGAAAAGAGTCTCACAGGCTTTCTTGCCTGGGCCAGCGGCAATCTGCAATCCTCAGATTTTATCCTATTGTGTATTTAGGGTTACATATAAAGTCTCTGAAGATAAAAAGAGTCTCAGTTTCTCTATCTTGCAAAATTGTCCTTCCAAAGTCATGTTATGACAAATAAAATGATATGAACATGTGAATGTTACAGACAAGTAAAGAAATTCCTGCAAACAAGCATTTAGTAAATCTAATGACAATTAATGTGGCCCATACTATATATTTGTGAGTTTTTTTAATTCCTCACAGAAAATAAATTGTTATATCAGAAATGGATCTTAATTAAGAGAAACAAAGTCATGATGAAGTACAATGAAATGTTGACCTTCCCTATATAATTTATAATTAACATTTTGTTCCATATAATATTAAAATAGATTACAAGAGTGAATTTATTTGTACATTACATATATTTATGCGTTTAAATGAATGAAAGGTATCATACAAAAATATGGTTGGGTGAAATTTTACATGTTTTGTGAATATTATTACCCAGGAAGTTTGAAATTAATGGTAAATATGAAACTAACTGTAATAGTATGTCATAATCTGTACAGTAACCACTAAAAAGAGATTTGTGTAGTTGTGTGTATGGCAGGAGAGAAGGCAGATCCTGGGGCTTGAACTCAGGGCCAGGGAGCTATCTCCAAGCATTTTGTTCAAGGAAAAGGGAAAAAAAGCCCTTGAACCTTAGCTCTAATTCCATCTTTTTGGCAGTTAGAGAGAAGTGTCTCAAGGCTTTACCTTCCTGGACTAGATTTGAACTACAATGCTCAGTTCTGAGATTCCTGAGTAGCTAGGATTATAGGCATGAACCACCTGCATGTATCATAAAAGGAGATTTTTTTCATTTTTTTATTGTGAAAATACTGTACAGAGGGGTTACAATTAAAGGACAAGGGTCTCATATCTAAAATATACTTGGAACTCAAAAAATTAAATCCCCCAACAACAAATCCTCAAAGAAACAACTGCCCAATAAATAAGTGGGCTAAAGATTTAAAGAGAAACTTCTCTGAAGAAGAAAGAAGGATGGCCAATAGACACATGAAGAAATGCTCAACCTCCCTAACCATAAAAGAAATGCAAATCAAAGCAACATTAAGATACCACCTCACCCCAGTTAGAATGGCAAAAATCAAGAACTCTAATAACAACAGATGCTGGAAGGGATGTGGACAGAAGGGAACCTTACTTCCTTGTTGGTGGGAGTGTAAAATTGTTCAACCACTTTGGAAAGTAATATGGAGGTTCCTCAAAAGACTGCACATAGAGCTCCCCTATGACCCAGCAATCCCACTTTTGGGCATTTACCCAAATGTTTACAAACAAGACCACACTAAAGCTACCAGCACAACTATGTTTATTGCAGCATTATTTACTATAACTAAGATATGGAACCAACCCAGATCCCCTCAGTAGATGAATGGAACAAGAAAATGTGGTATATATGCACAATGGAATTCTATGCCTCTATCAGAAAGAATGACATTGCCCCATTTGTTAGGAAATAAAAGGAGATTTTTTAAAGCCTAATTGGTATGATACAAATGAAATTAAATCATTAAACTGAACCTCAAATGATAGAAAAGAAAAAGGATAAAAATAGCAAAATAAAAAAGTTTTATGTCACCTTCATATTGACAAGAAAACAAATCTAAAAAAAGCAAGAAAGAATGAGAGTAAATAATAAAAGATAGTAAAATTCATAGTAGATTATTAATTGAAATTTATTAATATTTATATAAAATATATTATCAAAATGTTCTGATTAAAGCATAGGAATTTTCAAAAGTGATCGAAGGAACAATATGCCAAAATCTATTATCTACAGGAAGGGCACTTTTCATATTAAGTTATCTGTAGGTTAACATTAATAGGACTGATAAGTATATACCATTTTAACACTAGTCTAAACAAACTTGAAGTATATGAGTTTTTAGACAAAGTCACCTTAACACAAGGAAAATTATTAGAATTAGAAAGGTACTATGATAAAGGATGTTTTATGTCTTCCAAAAAATAATCTTCCCTCTATAATTTCCAAATCATAATGCATTAAGACACATGAATCAAAATTTGATGAATTACAAAGAAGAGGACACTACCATTGCTCTCAATCAGAAATGGACAAATTGATAAATAAATCAGTAAGTAAGAACACAGTTAATTTAACTGTACTATTAATTGACTGGGTATAATCAAAATTGTAGAATAAATCAACAGTGGGAGAAAATAAATAGACTGTTAAGCTAATGAGGAACGTAGAACATATTGTACCATAGGCAAAAGGTCATCTGAACAAATTAAAATAATACCATGTATTCTCTCAGATCATAATAAAAGTAAACTAGAAACAGCAGCATAAAAATAGCTAAAAATTCTATAATTCTTAGAAATTAGACAAGTGTATGAAAATTGACATGCTTGCAAACATACCATGAGAACAGCACACTTTAAAGTTGTTTTAAAACTAGTATCTTATTCAACTTGTCTTGATCATATAAAGATGGCTAAACAAAATCCTTCAATTTTTCATTAATGTATCTATTGGCTAACATCAAAGGACTACATGACTAGAAAAAACTGAAAGATCTGAAAAAAATTAAGCATTCTCTTTCTGTATGTCCCTCCCTCCTTTCCTCCCTTCAGATAACTTTCCTCTATCTCAGCCTTTCTTTTCCTTCTACCATTTATTAATCAGTTTTTTTTCTTTTTTCCTTTTCTTTTTTTTATTAATGAAAGAGGAATCTGAATGATTCAAGGATTGCCTTTTGTGTTTTGTTTAATTTGGTGTTTTGGTATCAGAACAAATACATGAAATTCTTTTTTTTTTCAAAACAGGGGTTGTTTATGTCGATGGCTGTGTATATTCCTGAATTACAGTGCAGTTTTTCATTCTTAAAATTATTAGTGTTACAAATGGTTTAAATTTGTATGATTATTTTCTTAGAATTCCTTTCTTTCTCTACTTTTACCATGTATCCAAGAAGATAAGTCTTCAGAGAGTTTCTCGTTACCTTTACATATGACTATATTCTCTAAAGCTTGAGGATCAGAAAGGATCACAAATGATTAGCACTTGATTTCTGTTTTTATTGTGAATCAATCTACAAAATAAATTTTGAAAAAAGTGATCTTCAGTTTCTTGTAGAGATAGCCTAATTTTCTGAACCTCATGAATAGTTGTGATCCATATTACACATTTGAGTGTATTATATTCTTTGAAATATAATAAGACAATTTAAGTATATGTATATTTAAATATAATATATGAGCTGCTTAAGAAAACGTACACTGATTTCACTTTTGTTGATAAATAGGAAATGAGACAATTTATTATGTATTTTAGGCAGGTTAGTGAACTGTTGCTATAATTTAATTATTAAATTTTTGTTTGTAGCAAAATATGTGTTTGGAAAATATACTGGATTTAGTTATTCTCACCATAATGTAAATCAGACAAACTAAATCTGGTTCTGGTGACAAGACATTTAAGTAAAATATATTGTTACGCTTCCAATTCTGTACACAAAATTTATGTGGAAATTCTGCGTCTTGATATAACATTAAGAAATGATTTATTCAAGAGTTAATTTATTTGAAATTGTTCTACTGTAACACAAATGCAATAGGACTTTCCTTATTAGAAAAAAAAAGTCATCAGGGTACACATATAAAAAGGTCTCATATGAGGACAAATCAATAAGACAGCCATGAGCAGGCAAAGGAACAAAGCCTTCAGGGCCAATAAACCTGAAATCACCTTAAACATAGATTCTCAGACTCCATGGCTGTGGGAAAGTAAGTACATGCTGCTGTGTTCTTCCATCTGAAGCATTTAGTTGATGATAGAACTTTTAGGTAATACATACACAAAACTTAATCAGATGCTGGATGCCAGTGTTCATCGAATTCGGTCTTGCTACCAGAGCATTTGTTCAGCATTTACCATCTGTAAACAGCTCTACTTATCTGTACAAAAATCCATGTAAAGCAACAACCATCCTACCTACCACCTCTGAACTGATAGAAGGAAAGCAAATGTTTAAGCTACTCGAATTTTATTTTACTTCCTTGTATACATAAACTAGACTTTGAGTAAAAGCCAAGAGAAGATTAATGGTCTAGGATCCTGAAGTGAAATTTTGAACGTGAGCAGCCCAAAGATATCCTAATACTCTGCCAGCGGAAACAAGCTTGTGTCTAACATATGTTCCAAACTCATGAGCACAGAAGACGTTCATGTGAAGAAGAGTAAATTTTACAAAGTGTTCAGGAAATTAAGAGTTACCAAACAGTCCTTAATATACACCCTATGTACAATTACTTACAAAATATTTGGGTTTGGTAAAAGTTGAGTGAATGAATGAATAAATAAATAATGACAAGCATACAAGCATATACAAATACAAATAAATGTGATTTCTTTTTTGGGGGGAGGGGGGTCCGGTCGTGGGGCCTGAATTCTGGACCTGGACGCTGTCCCTCAACTCTTCAGCTCAAGACTAGCGCTCTACCACTTGAGCCACAGAGCCACTTCTGGCTTTTTTTCTTTTTGCTTATGTGCTGTTGGGGAATCGAATCCAGGGCCTCATGCGTGCAAGGGAACAGCGCTACACTGAGCCACCTTCCCAGCCCCTAAATGTGCTTTCTTATAGAGTTGATCTTCTTTCGCTTTCTGAAATAAGTCTGAGTTCTACAGAGTTAATGCCAACTTAGGTTCTCTTAGGGGATCTACTTCTTAATTAGGGTAGAAATACTTTAAGTCCCCTCATTGATATCAAGGGTTAAGTTTCATACTTTAATATTTCAATTTTACAATATTTTTGCTTCTGTTGATGAGATTATATTTGACATTGTATTTGAGATTGTGTTTGATTTCATCATCACTGAATATGTTGTTAATAAATATGCAACTGAAAAGTTGGAATAATTTCACTGTAAATGACAAGAAAGAGTTAGAAAACCCTCATTTGCAACAGCAACCAGGTATTTGTGGGTGCCAGTTTTCTTTTTGAAATGAACAAGGAGGTAAGGGAATGGTTATGCAATGTCTACTTGCTCTATGGTGATTATAGTCAAGTGTAGTTATTTTATATTCCTATTATACATGGAGAACGTAGTAAAAATAAGTTGGGATTATAATAACATATTTACAATTTTATGAAGAGGAGATTTTTAAAAATATTTTATTGCTATTATAAAGGTGATGTACAGATAATTATAGTTACTTAAGTCAGGTAAAGAGGACATTTCTTTTAGAACAATGTTCCTCCCTCAAAGAAACCAGTTTTTAAATTTTGAAACAACTTTTAGCCTGTTCAGTTATTAGGAAAAAAAATCTACCACTGAGAAACATTCAACTTGTTAATTTTAACCACAAATATTTTAACATGTGTGCCTTCAGGTATTGATTCATTTAAAATTATATTAAATTATATTAACTAATATTGTATGTGCTATTCAAAATATATGGTAGAAAATTTTGACAAAAATGGAGTAAGTTTGAGAACAAAAATAGAAAAGACACATTCTTAAGCTTATTCTGTCTCTCAAAAAAGGAAAAATACCCAAAATGTGCATCTAGTTCAAATATATTTCATCTGCTTAGAAAATGTGATGATTGAAATATTTAGAAAGAGGTAAGGTCAATATATATCTTGCTTTGATACCTTGTATCCTATCTAGTAATCACTCTATGAATTCAAAATGGCTCTTAAAAATTGAGAAATAGACTATTGTGTTTACTCAGTAATCAAACTGGTTTATCATTACAGGAAATGTAGTAAAGTGATCATTGACATTAATACTTTCCATATATTTTACTGCATTTGGCAATATCAACATTTTCCTGTTGCAAACTTAATTAGATGCTCTTATTGGAGTCAGACTAATTATAACATTTTTAAAGATGATGATACAAAATAAACTTCCAATGTTGGTTGTTGTTTTCCTGATTTCTCTGAAACATTTACACATCTTACACAGAATTAAGACACATGTCACTTCTTAACTTGTTGAGGTGAAATGGAGTTATTTAATGTAAATATTAGAAATTTAAGTTAATTCACATTTGCCATTATTTTGTATTGATCATAGAAAAAGAGCTTACCTTTGTGTTTCAATGTTTTAATAGACTCTTTTTTTGTTTTTAATATCTTTAGCAAATTTACAAGCATTGCTTTCAGAGGAAAATGAAGTTCTCTAATCTGAAGTCTTGACTTTTGATACGTATGATGAGGCTGCAGGCTCTTGTTAAGGCAAAGGTAAGGCACTAAAGTGAATATTGGCCATGGGCCATAAGTTTTGTGCTTCTTTGTTTTGATTTTTTTCTTGATGAATTCACCTTCTAGAAGAGGAGAATCAGGAATCAGTAGTAAACCAATAAATAACAGTAGTAAACATTAAAAACAATAAAACAATAGTAAACAATAAAACAGTAATAAACCAATACAAACAGAATAAAAATAGTAAATTTGGTAGTATTTTTGATGGGATTTCCAGATTATATGTCTCTAATGAAAAGAAACAAAATGAAATAAATCTGTAAGTTTTCTTTGATTTTTTTTGGGGGGAGGGGTATTTGTTTTGTTTTATTTTGTTTTTTTGGTCATGGTGTTTTAATTAGGTGTGTGGGCACTGTCCCTGTGCTTTTTTCTCAAGGCTACCACTCTACCACTTTTTTTTGGTGGCGGGGTCTGGTAGTGGGTCCTGAACTCTGGGCCTGGGCGCTGTTCCTCAGCTCTTCAGCTCAAAGCTAGCACTCTAACACTTGAGCCACACCACCACTTCTGCCTTTTTTCTTTTTGCTTATGTGGTGCTGAGGAATCGAACCCAGAGTCTCAGGCATGCAAAGCAAGCGCTCTACCACTGAGCCATCTTCCCAGCCCCTCTACCACTTTTTTTTTGATTAATTTTTATTTTATTGTAAAGATGGTGTACAGAGGGTTTACAGTTACTAGTAAGGTAATGAGTACATTTCTTGTCAAGCATTGTTTTCCCCTCCTTTCTTTATCTCCTACTATCCCTTTCTTCTCCCCTCCCTCACACTTTAAGTTGTAAAGTTTGTTTCCATCAGAGTGACTTGTGAGTCTCAGTGTTGCAATGGATCATCCTGTGTCCTTTTTTCAGCATTTTGTCATTCCCTTTCCTCTCCCCAAATTAGATAAATGTATATACAAGATTCAGAGTGGTAAAATCAAATACAGTGACAACAGGGGCTGTAGCATAGGGGCAAGTACAAACAAAAGAAACACAAAAAACACATAGTACATTAACAAGGTTGAGATGCCACCTCACCCCAGTTAGAATGGCTATAATCAAGAAATGTAATAACAATAGATGCCAAAGTGGATATGGACAAAAGAGAACCCTGCTGCACTCCCTAATGGGAATGTAAACTTGTTCAACCACTCTGGAAAGCAGTATGGAGGTTCCTCAAAGGACTAAACATCGACCTCCCCTATGACCTAGCAATCCCACTTCTGGGCATTTACCCAAATGATCATAAAGGCGACCATACTAAAACTACCAGCACTACTATGTTTATCACAGCATTATTTACCACAGCTAAGATATGGAACCAACCTAGATGCCCCTCAGTAGATAAAAGAAAGTGTGATACAGACAGACAGACAGACAGACAGACAGACACACACACACACACACACACACACACACAATGGAATTTTATGCTTTCATCATAAAGAAGTCATCACCCCATTTGTTAGGAAATGGAAGGACTTGGAAAAAATCATATTAAGTGAAGCAAGCCAGACCAAAGAAATATAGGTCCCATGTTTTCCTTTATTTGCAATAATTGGTATAAGTCTAGGATAATCTTATCAGTTGAACAGAAAAGCTCAAAAGCTATGTACATATGATCATATAAGATGATAAGCAAAATGAACTTCAAAATATGGACACAAGAGGCCACTCTACCACTTTGAACCACAGAAATATTTGAGTTTTTGATTAATTGGGGGTTTGAGTGTTATGGCCTTTCCTGCCTGGGCTGGCTTTGAACCACAATTTTCAGATCTGGCATACATGTGTGAGCCAACAGAACCTGGCTCCCATAGATTTTTAAAATCATAATTGCTTTGACTCTTCAGAGCCTTTTATACTTCCATATAAATCTTTTCACTGCTTTTTCTATTTTTGTTAAATAATATTGAGAGATTTTTATAAAGTGTGCACTTAATCTAGAGATTAATTTGAGGACAATAGCTATTATTACAATATTACCCTTCCAGTCTGTTAGGATGTGATATTTTTCCATATGCTAGTATTTTCAATTTCCTCTTTAATATCTTATGAATTTCCTCTGAGAAATCTTTCACAACATTAAATTTATTCATAAATATTCTATTTCTTGAGGTTATTGACAATAGAAATGTTACCCTGATACTTTTTCTGTCTCTTCATTGCTGGTATATTGAAAAACTATCTAATTGATTTTTTAACCTGCGACTTTGTCTGGATGGAATCTATTTTTTTTTTTTTGGTGGGGGGGGGGGTCCTGTCATGGGCCTGAAGTCTGGGCCTGGGCGCTGTCCCTCAGCTCTTCAGCTCAAGGCTACCTCTCTACCACTTGAGCCACAGCACCACTTCTGGCTTTCTTTCTTTTTGTTTATGTGATGCTGGGGAATCAAACCCAGGGCCACAGGCATGCAAGGCAAGCGCTCTACCACTGAGACACCTTCCCAGCCCCTCTATTTTTCTTTTGACTGCATCAGTTCATACCTCTACCAATAAAGACAACTTGACTTCTTCTTTTTGGAATTGTATATCCATTATTTAATTCTTTAATTGATCTGGGTAGTAATTCGGTAACTAAAGGGAAATGATATATTTCAAATTTGTGGCTAAGCATCGTAGCTCATGTTTAGCTATGTGGGAGACTGAGTCAAGCAGATCATATTTAGAGTCTATTGCCAAAATGATTTGCAAGCCCCCGTCTGAACTAATAAAATATTTTAAACACCAACAGAAGGTATGGTATTAGGGTTATGTAAATAGGAGAAATGTAGCCCAGGCCACTATAAAACCCTTAAAAAACAAACCAACTAATAAAAAATTAACACTAAAAACAAACAACAATGACCTCAGGTGTATTTCAAGAGCTAGAATGCCTGAAAAACAAGTCAAAGACCCTGAGTTTGAATACCAGTGGTAACAAAACCAAAAAAAAAGCAAATTTTAAATAATTATTAATAACAAAAATTAAGTGTTTATATTAAGGTGTTTAGATAAAATTATGTTTAGGAGAATCTATTCATAATCTACCAAAATATATGTCAAGAAACTTTTGCCTGGAATTAGAAATCCTTATAATAATGTGCAGAATTAGGCAGATGATTGAAAGTGTTATTTCTTTCATATATTTATCCTATTTGAATTAGCAAGTGCACAGGTACTAAAATACTAAACAGCACTTAATGGTTTCTATGGAAACATCAACCACAACACACCATGAAATCTTAAGATACCATGAATATAGGACAACAACGGCACAGGAATTTGCAGTAGTGTTTAGGTCATTCTTTTCTGCTCTGTCCTTCATGGTAAGTATCTATTTTTATTTGCTCACATCCATTTTACTCTATAGTTTTTTGGAAATACATTTTTTTCTTCTGTTAGTCTTACATGTAAATCATTATAAGATTCAATTCTTTAAATCCATCTTGCTTTCTTATTTTGGTACAGATTTTCACTAGTTGTCAAAATGCTATTTCAAAAAGTACAGAATAGGTCATGTTATTTCCCCCAGTTTTTTTCTTAGTAAATTCTTTTATCTTTAAATTGAAAGCTATTCATCAAAGTTAAAAGCTGGCATGAATTGCTTATATTATATTTTTCTTGTGTCATCTCATTAATGTATCATTTATCCATTTGTTCAGATTCCTAAAACTCCAGTTACCTGTCATGAACTAAAATAAAACTGGGGTACACTCTCAGGGAATACTGTTGCTTTGTTTTTATAAGACATAAATGAGAGAGTATACAATAAAAGTAAAAAGAAGATACTTCTGGAAAAAGAGAAATCTTTTAAAAGTAAGAAATGGAGTAGTTTGGTGGTAATGGGATTTGGGAATGAAGAACAGTGTGACAAACCTTTTCAACAAGGAAGGACATCTAAGTCATAAATTAAAATAGCCGACCATTGGAGATAAAATAATAGATATAAACTCCAGCAAAGAGAAGAGGCCACAACATTTTGAGACAGGATAAGCTGGATTTGCTCATCAGAAGGACATTTAAGAGAAGATTGCTGGGCAGAAGATGAAATGGAAAACAGATTGATTGTTCAAAAATTATTTCTATTAATATAAATCAACTCTTTCATATACTTCTATATAAACTGCTTTTTTGGAAAAGATATCACCAACTCAACCCCTTCTCTTCGTTGTATCTGAAGATGCAATGTGATATCATTTGTATCATAATACTTAGCACATTTATAGGAGGTGTGTGCTGTGTAAGAATATTTTGCTCAAAGAATTGTTTTGTGATACTTCTAGATAGGAATTTTGTGTTTTTTTAAAAAAAAATTTTCTTTATTGTAAAGATGTTGTACCGAAGGGTTAGGAATCTTTATTTCTGACTTCAATGAGAATGCCCTCTACTCTAAAACCATATCTTATTAAAGTATGCATTGTTTTTATTTATTTATTTATTTATTTA
The DNA here is from genome assembly GCF_024711535.1 of Dipodomys merriami. Classification (NCBI taxonomy): domain Eukaryota; kingdom Metazoa; phylum Chordata; class Mammalia; order Rodentia; family Heteromyidae; genus Dipodomys; species Dipodomys merriami. Next base: position 3,574 of record NW_027202456.1, on the reverse strand, counting down.
TTTATTTATTATTGCCTGTCCTGGGGACTGAACTAAGGGTCTGGGTACTGTCCTTGTGCTTCTTTTGCTCAAAGCTAGTACTCTACCACTTGAGCCACAAAGCCACTTTTGGCTTTTTCTGCTAATGTGGTACTGAGGAATCAAACCCAGGGTTTCATGCATGCTAGCCAACCACTCTACCACTAGACAAAATTCCGAGTCCCATTATTTTATTTTTATGGGGAACCACTTTTTGTATACTCTGAAGATCATTAATAGTCAGCCAGAAACTTGATTGATATAATAGATAGTGATAAACATAAAAAGGGTAAGAGCTTAAAATAAGCCAATGTTATGATAGCTAAGAGTAGAAATAAAGCTTGGCTCGGCAATCAAGTACCACTAGACAAAATTCCCAGTCCTATTATTTTACTTTTATGGGGAACCACTTTTTGTATACTCTGAAGATCATTAATAGTCAGCCAGAAACTTGATTGATATAATAGATAGTGATAAACATAAAAAGGGTAAGAGCTTAAAATAAGCCAATGTTGTGATAGCTAAGAGTAGAAATAAAGCTTGGCTCGGCAATCAAAGCAAAGACCCCTCCTATTAACCTGCTGCGTTGGTCTTCACCAGTACTGTATGCGTGTCCTTGGACATCACATCATGCCTTGCTATTCCTGGAATATTGGCACATGACCAACAGGTTGATGGAACTCCACAGGTGAGTGTCCATGAGAAAAGGTAATGAACACACTGGGTGCTCATACAAGCTATGTGGAAACTCTGATTGGGCCTGGAACTAATATGACCTACATGGCCTTGGGAGTCACATAGTCTCTCCTAGAGAGTCCTTATTTATCCCTTGCACAAGGCATCCCAGGAGCTGTCCTCAACTGGGGCCTCGACCATCTAGAGGGAGATCTGCTTCTCTTTTTTGTTCAATAAATCTTTTGCCATTTTTCTCCTACCTCTGTGTCTCGGGACCCATTTTTCAACATTATAGAGACAAAGAAACTATTCCAGGCATCACAATTTCTCAATTGTAGCTATTTTGATTAAACGATTCATCAACCATAATTCTTTATTTTTTCAGTATTGTAATCTGGATATAAATTCCTTTTCCATAACATTTCTTTCTTCATACTTAAATAGCAACTTTTCCCACCACAATGCACTGACATGGAAATGATTTTATCATGTTGTACAGTTATTTTTCCTATTCATTGAATGCGAAGGGTATCAATGTCATACCATACAATCTTTCTAATTTCTATTCATTTGTTTAATTTTTTATGTATTTTAACTTTTTATGTATTTATAGGGATTTTTTTACAAATCTGTGCAATCACATTCAATTTTAATAATAGATTCCAATGGTTCTAATACACAGTGATCTTGCAAATAAACCCGTTGTATAGATGATGCATTTTGAGGTCTGTTTCCTAAAATGAAAAAAAGTAATTGCATAAAGCAGTGGAAGACAAGAGCTGAGATACATCTTCTAACATTGATGTCCCTACTCCCATTCCTTGTCTTGATGTCCAGGAACAAGACAAGTAGTTCAGACAAGTTTCTATTCCTTTAATGTTTGTATAAATTATGTGCTTTAGAAATATTATCCCATTTCATGCAGACCAGATATGATTCCTGCTTATGCTTGAATAAAATTTTGTTGTTCTTGCTATCACAGCATCATTCCCAACAGGCATCTCCCTGTGTCCTTCACCCTCTCTTGATTCTCCCTCTTCCTCATCAGTTACCTGAATACTGTCCTCAGCTCCTTGCAGCCTCTGCTCAGGTACTGAGGGGCCAGTGTAGCAGGCTGCATCCTTATCCCACAAGTAAACTGTTTTTCTTACCTGTTTGGAATTTGGTCATTCCCCAAACAAATGACAAAAATTGAATGGTAGCTAGTAATAACTGGTAAACACTATTCTTGGGATTATATTGATTATATTCAATAATAATAATTCCTTTATAGTCAACTTAAAAATGACATATGTCCAAATTTTGTTGCTAATTGTCAACAGCTAATTTGAAAGACTTGTTTTACTTTTTCAAAAATAAGAAACATAAATGGGGATAATAGAGAGAGTTTTTTCCTAAATTATATGTAGACTTGTCCCCTGGGTGGTTCTAATTTTCTAGACTGAATTGTTAATCTCTGATAAAAATCACCAGTATTTCTCTAGGAATAGTTATTTCTCTTTATTTAAGTTATACATCCTGGATATAAGATAGCATGAAAGATATTTGTCATACTTTAATTGAATTTAATATACAAATATGTTTTTATAAGTAGATGCCATTTCATCTGAATTTTCTCTTTCATGTTCATTGCTTTAAATCTATTTATACAGTCTCCAAGTTAACAACTGTACCAGACACAAACCAGGGAAGAAGTTATTCTGACAGCACCAAGCATTAGATCTGATTACAGTATTAATTTTTTCCTGCTATAGAAACTTTCTTTTATGACCAAAGACTACCGCATATAAATATTTACAGAGAGATTGTGTGCAGGAAATTTGTAAAGAAATTGAACTCAAAATCTTACACTATTTCAAAAACAAAACATTGACAACGCTGCCTGATTCAACTGAGCAAATCTGCATGATTTTTCACTGTTTTGACATAAACAGTTTTGAAGTATTAAGAATATCTTTGTCTTTCCAAATTAAATAAGTTTGATAGAAATAGTTGACATAATTTCCAAGTTATATATTACAAAATTCAAGACTACTATATTAAGCAGTTTTTCATTCGACATTTTGTTCCATTAATTGATTTTTTATTTACTCAAATGTTACCTGAGTCAAATGGATATATGATAAAATACACAGAAGCCACTTAAGAACAATATCAATAAGAATAAAACTAATTCCAGATACAGTGTTTCTACAAGAGAATGCTAGTCTTTCTTTACATGTTTTTCTATGTCTTTGATTATTGGTCAACTAATGTACAGTGCAATTATGATCATTACGAAACTCCTTGTAATTGCACAATTGCTTCTTGTTTTCACTACTCAAGATAAAGGTTCTATTGAAATTTTTATGCAATATATTCTGGATTATATTATCTAGCAGAGACATTTTTAAATATTCCTATATCCACATTAGTAGCTTATCCTAAAATCACATTAATTTGCCAAGAATCATTTTCTTATGACTTTGGAATTAATCATTCTTCCCTTTTGGAACTGAATTTAACATAGCCAAAACCACATGTGGGACTTTTTAGTATCATTCATTCTGCCTTCACAATGCATATCCAACCTTACTATATGCCTTAATATACAAGGAGAGTCAATTTTCTTTTTTCTGTATGTGAATATCTAGTTATCCCTGAAATACATGCTGAAGAGACTGTCCTCTTTCTATTGTGAGTTGTTAGCACCCTTCTTGAGAATCAATTGTCTGTGGCAATGGGTGTTTACCTCTAGGTTTTCTGCAGGTTATTTTTTATTTGTTTACATTTTGAATCATTGTTTTAAATAAATTCTGTAGCTATCAATTATATTGCAATATTATATAATATTGTTAAAAATGAACATCCTTGACTTATTTTTAATCTTGTCTGTATTGAT